>NW_007798593.1:0-1291 GCF_000696425.1 Galeopterus variegatus | reverse complement strand
TGCCTGACTCGTTTCACTCAATATTATTCTCTCAAGGTCCATCCATGTTGTTGTAAATGGCGGTATTTCATTAGTTTTTATAGCTGAGTAGTATTCCATTGTGCCATTGTGGTTTTTAATTTTTATCATGATTTTGTGGTGGTTTCATTCTATGTGTGTAATTATTCAGTTATACTACCGGAATTGATGCAGTAACAATAATCCAATTTGAAGTAACAGCATATTTACGTGGTTCGGAGGCGTAAAATATTTTTAGTGATGGATAACTAACAATGTCCAGTAAATCCTTCTGAATGTGTTTTTAAAATAAACTCATATGGACAATGAGGGCTCTAGAAAATAATTGTGGAAGATTTGCATTTTATTATTATTATTATTATTTTTTTTTTTGTCTTTTGTCTTTTTCCGTGTCCGGCAACGGATCGCAACCCTCATTATTGCCCCCATACCGGACCGGGGACCGGCTATGGGATTGCAACCCTCGGTGTTGCTCCCGTGCCTCGCTCAGCCAGTGAGCGGGAACCGGTCTGTATGTGGGATCCGAACCCTCGGGCGTGAGCGCTGCCGCGCTTCCCAAGCGGCGCACTTATCCAGTGCGCCACCGGTCCGGCCCAGATTTGCATTTTAGATACACAGTATTTTTCCTTTTATTTCTCAAAAAGTCAATTTTGCAATCTGGTCTCATTCATGTAATAAAATTTTGTTGAGCATGTTAGCTAAGTGCTGGCATGTAACAAACAAACCCTTATGGAATAGAATATATTTTTATATGTTCACTCGCTATATGTACCTAATAATGGATTGAACCTTCTAATAAAACATGTTAATAATGATGTACCTAACACTGAAGTACTTTTTCTATTACCTCAGTAAGGATTTTAAACACTTCCATAGTAGTTTTCTTACCTGACCTAGTTCCAACATTTCCTGTCTATCAAAATGTAACAACGAACAGCTATAGATGATTTATTCAAATGCAAATACAGACAAATGGAAAACAGGAGCTTCTGATTCCCTCCTTGAGCTTCGGTCTAGGCGCCCTTCATACTTTCCTTCAGACCACACTTTTGAGAGAGTGGGCCTGTTTCTGGTCTCGAGCGTGGTGAAAGCACATTAGGTTCCCGCTCAGTCTTTGGTCAAGGTGACTCTCGTGAGCCATCTGTCCACTCCCGTTCATTCCTGGGCAGGACGTGAAGGTGATGGAACTTGGCTGGAATGTACAGCACTCACTTTGGCCTTTGTCTCTAAATAAGGAGGGGACAGCCAGGTGGCCAAACTTATTTGCTGGGCA
>NW_007798592.1:0-1291 GCF_000696425.1 Galeopterus variegatus | reverse complement strand
AAGAAGAGGTTTTGTCTCATTTTCCCTTCTGAAAGCAGGCATGGCAAGATCCAGCACAATGCTAAGTAGCATTGGTAGATTTGGTGTTTTATGTGAACTACTGACAGTTGGGGGAAGTGTTCAGTAATTAAATTATTCTTCCCTTCCTTTGTCCAGTCATAAAATATGAAATGTTCAGAATTCTTAAACACAGCCCCTAATATTGCACTGCTGTCTTTGACACACTAACCTTCTACCATCTTCCAGAAGGCTTGAGCAGCAGGTGTTGCAGAGCCAGACACCAGCCAATACCTAAAATGCGTAAAGGTGAGCAGGCACGTGCCATTGAATGAACATATTTGTGGATTTGTTTTTCTTGCATTCATTTTACAGGATCATTGATCAAACTAGTGAGAAATAATTTTTTGGGTGATTAAAAGTAAAATTCAATGCTGTGTTGACTTCATCAGAATATGTCGATTTGGGGGTAAATTATTAATTAATTTAACCGAAATGTAGTCCTTGTTTACCATGTGCCAAACAATGAATGAGTTGTTGGGTACAGTGTTGGATGCTAATGGAGTTGTTTAAAGGAAAGGTAAATCCCCAGCCTGGCCAAGTGTGTGCCAACCAGAGAGGCATCATGCCAGAGAGGCCCGAGTACCGTGGAGACAACGTGCCCCGTGGCACCAGCAAGCAACAGAGCAGGTAGGCCTTGCTGCTGCCAGACCCCATCCCCAGCCCAGGTGAGTGCACACCGACCAGAGAGGCCCAAGATCTGCAGAGACCTTGTGCCCCATGGTACCAGCGTGTGACCGAGCAGGTAGGCCTCGCTGCCACCTGACCTCATCACCAGCCCAGCCAAGTGTGCACTGACCAGAGAGGTGCCTCCCCAGAGAGGCCCAAGACCCAAGGCAACCATGCACCCAAGGCACAAGCAGGCAACCGAGCAGACACTGAGGCAGCTGTGCCAAATTGGCAGCCCCAGCAGCATCCTAGCCATACAATAGTGTCAAACCAGGGCACCATGAAATCCCTTGCCACAATGACTAAACATCAAAGGAAAGATACCAGAAATGTTAAAAATCAAGAAAGTACACCACCAAAGGGTAATAACTCTCAAGCTCTAGATCCCATAGAACAAGAAGCCCTTGAAATGTCTGACAAGGAATTTTGAGCAACGATTCTAATGAAATTAAATGAGATATAAGAAAACTCAGTTAGACAACATGATGAAATGAGAAAAAGTACATAGGACCTTAAAGAAGAAATGTACAAGGAAATCAATGCCCTGAAAAAGAATGTAGCAGAG
>NW_007798591.1:0-1291 GCF_000696425.1 Galeopterus variegatus | reverse complement strand
AAAAAAAAAAAAAAAATTTTTTTACTAGCATTAAATTGCCAACCATTATTACTATACAGTATGTTATTTGGTAGACAAAGTTTTGTGGTAGCTATGTATTTATTGTGGATTTTATCCTTCATCATTGCACTAAAAATTGTACTTGCCTCCTACTATAGTTTGAATGTCCCTGCAAAACTCAATGAAGCTTGATCCCCACTGTACCAGTGTTAAAAGGGTGGGAAATCAGACTATGGGATTTGAAACGTGGAACCTTTGGGAAGTGATTGGATCATGAGGACTTTGACCTCATGAATGAGTTAATCCCTTCACAGATTGATGGGTTAGTGGTTTAATGGGTTATCATGGAACAGAATGGGAGCTTTATAAGGAAAGAATTAATTTGGAAAGCACTCTCACTCTTCTTCTCCCTCCTTGCCATGTGATACCCCACGTCACCACAAGACTCCGTAGAAAGTCCCCATCACCAGGACCTCACCAGATGTGTCCCACGACCTTGGACTTCCCAGCCTACAAAACTGTAAGTTTTAAATTCTGTTTCTTTATAAATTACCCAGTTTCAGGTATTCTGTTATAAACAACAGAATACTGACTAATGTACCTCACTGGCATTATTTAATCCCTCCCCAATTATATAGGAATTATATAGTAATATACAAAAGCTACATAATTGGGTTGAATTGAGTAACCATCCAGCTTGATGGGTGACACCTAATTAATCTAAATCAGTGGTTCTCAAAATTTATGACCTCAGGCCCCCTTTACACCCTTAAAAATTATCAAAGACTCCCAAAATTATTTGTTTATGTGGGTTACATTGACCAATGTTTACCACACTAGAAATTAAAACTGAAAATTTTTTAAAATATTTATTTATTCACTTTAAAATAGCAATGTGATAGATCAATAATATATTAACACAACTGTTTTATGAAAAATATATTTACCAAATTAAAACAAATGTATTGAGAATACAGGCACTGCTTTACACTGTTACAAATCTTTTTAATATCTGGGAAAATAAAACATAGATTCTGATGTCTGCTTTTGCATTCAATTTGTTGTGATATGTTCTTTGATTGAATCTATATAATTCAATGGAAAATGCAGCTATACACAAATATATATTTGGAAAAGGGAAGGATATTTTAATGCATTTTTTAGGTAATTGTAGATTTTTTTTTGATACTATACAACTGGTATCTTTAAGTTGTATTAAGTTGTATTAAGTTGGTTCTTTAAGTTCTGCGAATCTTCTAAATCCTTACATATTTCATTATAAAATATCCAA
>NW_007798590.1:0-1291 GCF_000696425.1 Galeopterus variegatus | reverse complement strand
ACTACATATTAAACCTTTTAGGCAGGCCTTAAACTGTGAATTGTTAGGCATTTCACACTTCTGTGATGCTCAACTTTTGTTAGTGTCTTGGATGCAGTTTTGTTTACATGTTATAAATGATATGTAAGCAAAATGGCAAGCTCGAGGCATTACAGAACTTGCTGGTCTGAGCACGATTGCAAAGTGGATGACTGTGCAAGTTATTCTTATCTCTTTTCTCTGGGAAGCCAACATTCAGCAGAGGAAATGCAAGTATCCCAGGGGTGCTCTGAGCCCAACTTAAAAGCATTCTGAAAAGTAGTATTTTATAGGAATAGCATCCTGGAAAGCAAGTCCTTGAAGACGGATGTTTTTAAAAGAAATACTCAGTGTTAATGTGGAATTCAATAGACTTTTCTTATTAAAGGGAATTTACCAAGAAAAAAATTCCACAGAATTAAACTGGGCAATGGTTGTTTTCATTAAGAAAGCAAAAAGAAGAAAAGAACAAACAAAACCCCATTTTCTTTATATTATGCATTATGTCTTAAATTTGTAATCTCCAGATCTCTTTGGTTGCTTTATGTTTATGTACTGTTATTTTTACATTCCTCTCATCTTAATGTACACTTTGCATGCAAAATTATTCTGTAAACCTTTTAATGTTGCTGCATTTTATTATTTTTATGACTGTCTAATAGTTCCTAAAGTTGATGTAGTTAGATTTCCCTATTACAGGCTGAGTATCTAAAATCCAAAACACTCCAAAATCCAAAACTTTTTGAGCACCAATGTGGTGCTCAAAGGAAAATGCTCATTGGATCATTTTGGATTTCAAATGCTCAACTGGTATCCTACAAATATTCCAAAATCCAGAAAAATCTGAAATCCAAAACACTTCTGGTCCCAAGCATTTCGGATAAGAGATACTCAACTTATATTAGGAATAAAACGTTTGCATTTTTGCCTATTATAAATGTACTAGAGTACCATACCGAATGTGTGCGTGTATGTGTATGTATCACCCTTTTTATATGTAGTTATTTCCTTAGGGTAATTTCCCAGTAACTGGATTACTAAATTAGAAGAAAGAAATATTTTTTGTGATTTTGATATAGGTTGTCAAATTATTTTCCCCCAAATTGTGTCAGTTTATAGAGCTACCAGTTGGTTTCTCTTAGCCGTCTGCAGTAGGTTTCGTTGGGTTAAAAAAACTTTTGAGGGGGGGCTAATTAACCTTATATTGCATTATTTATATATTTTTGATGACTAGTAAAACTAACTTTTTTCGATATATATTTGTACTTTTTTT
>NW_007798589.1:0-1291 GCF_000696425.1 Galeopterus variegatus | reverse complement strand
AGTACATGTATGTCAAAAGATAATATATAGTGGAATCAGAATCTGAGATGCAAAGGAAAATTATCCATGATGTCTCTCAGCCTCTCTGCTCCCTACTTCACCCTAACTAGGTCTCAGCCCTGCCCACCCTCAATGTCACCACAAAAATCTGTTAATGGAGATGAAAACATATGCCTTATTTATGTCTTTAGCCCTCTCTAAAATTGCAACAACTTCCTATCTAAAAGGTCTCCCCCAACCCTAAAATGCAGAAAGAAGGTTCAATGATCTGGCAAAGTAGAGGGCTGGACAAGCCAGTCCCAAAGTCCACTCTTGCAACCCAAGACACACGGTAGATGGAAGAGCAAGACAGACATCTCTCAGGAGGGTAATCCCTCTACTTTTGCAAGCAGAAGTGCTAGGCTAGAAAGCAGCAAGGAATAACCCACGGGGACAGAGTTTCATATTATTAAATTATGATAGATTTTTCTAAAACTCATAGAGACAGGATGATGGGCTAGTACAAGGAGTCTTCAAAAAGTTCATGGAAAGATTCATATTATCTCTTAAGTCCATTTTTTCCACTTGTACTATCTCATTAATTCCATTTTTCTATGAACTTTTTGAAGTGGATTTATTTGCCTCCTTGATTACTTGGTAGTGAGGGAGGAGGAAGATTGTCACTGAATCCCAATCATTCCAAAAGCCTTGGATGCAGGGTGATTAAAAAAGGGGAAAGAAGCCTCCTACATCTTAGATAGTTTATAAACTGTGGGAAGGGTAAAGTATAGAAATAGGAAGAAATTGATATGGTGTTCCGGTGAAAAGACACAAAAAGAAAACTTGTTCCTCAAAGTTAGCACAAAGTACCAAGTAGCATCTTAATGCTCAAGTAATTCTCCTCTGTGGCCACTTGAGAGAGGTCTTTGTAGCACACTGAGGTTGGTTTAATCTTGAAATCACTGTGAACGGAGAAAACAGCACTGGACAAATATAAGGGGCCCAGTTTCAAGAATCTCCTTAGAAATCTGGGAGAAAGGAAAGCCTGTAATTAGGGTTTGCTGTACTCCTGCTCTGTGGGTGACATCATCGCCTGGAGCAAGGCGGTGCTCGGTGCCAGCAATCTGAGCTCACCACCCTTCAATCACTCAATAGGGTCTTGCATGGGAATTCCTCTTCTTAGGGACTAGCGACCGGGAAATTTACTTTTTAGGTACTGGTGTTTGGCTAAGGAGAGAAAGGAAAATTGAAATGTCCTTATAAATGGGAGTCATGTGAGAGAATGTGGCACAGAAGTCCTCCCATTAGAATC
>NW_007798588.1:0-1291 GCF_000696425.1 Galeopterus variegatus | reverse complement strand
TGCACTTATACAAACCTATAGCCTACTACACACCTAGACCATGTGATATAACCATTATGGTCATATAGGACCAACTTTGTACATGTGGTCTGTGGTGGACTGTTGTTGACTGTCATTATGTGGCATGTGACTGTACTTAATCAGATACCCTGAGAGAATCTCCAAGATCCAAGATCAGGAGAGAGCAAGTAAAATCAAAATACTCCTTTGTCTTATTACGTAGTCAGTGCTAATATCAATGACTAAAATATTGTGCTATTTCTTCTCAGATTCCAACAACAGTTGAGTCTCAGGGTTGAAGCACCAGGCACTAAATTGAAGAGAATGCAGATTGTTAGAAGAAGAAAGCATTAAGCACCTAAGAGTCCAGCCTACCATGAAAAGTAGGAATTCCTTCAACACAGCTCTCACACATGCCTCTCCAGCCTCCCACTGATAAGAACAATAATGACAATGATCACACTTACTTTGCTCTTACCACATGTCAGACACTAAGTATATTGAGTACTGATTGTGAATCAGCACTGTACTTTCTGAATCTTAAAAATGCCTCTACGAAGTAGCTTCTATTATTACTCATATTTTACAGATGAGTCAGTCAAAACAAAAACAAGTTAAATCACTTGCCCAACGTCACACTGCTAGACAGAGAGAGCTGGGAAATTGAACCAAATGGACTAGTCCTGGAACCTACTACCCCTTTAACCTTATGCTACCTATAGGGGCAGGGGAGAGAGACTGGGTGAGGAAGTAGAGTCCACTTCAACATTAATTAATAGAAAGATCTTCAATTTCCTGAGCAAAAACTGCCTTCTTTCATCTTTGCATTGCCCATGAACCCTAAACGAACCAGTAAAGATTTCTTCTTCAGTTTGACAGTTCTTTATATCAGACATTGGCAAATCATGGCTCATGGCCAAATCTGGCCCACCATCTGTTTTCATATGGTCTGTGAGCTAAGAATGGATTTCAAATTTTCAAATTGTTGGGGAAAATATCAAAAGAAGAGAAATATTTTGTGATACATGAAAAACATGAAATTCAAATCTCAGTGTCCCTAAGTAAAGTTTTATTGGAACACAATCACACTTCATTTTCATAGTGTCTATGACTGCTTTCACTCTATTACAAGGTCAGAATTAAGTAGTTGCAATAAAGACCATATGGTCAAGCAAGCCTGAAATATTGACTATCTGGCCCATTACAGAAAATGTTTGCTGACCCCTGCTTTAAATAGTTGAAGGTAGTTCTCATGTCCTTTCAAATGTGCTCTTTTTTAATGATAAAATAT
>NW_007798587.1:0-1291 GCF_000696425.1 Galeopterus variegatus | reverse complement strand
TTTTTTTTTTATGTCAGAGTAGTATTCCATTGTGTACGTATGCCATATTTTCCTTACCCAGCCACCCATCAATTGGCATTTAGATTGGTTCCATAGCCTGGCTATTGTAAGTAGAGCTGCAATAAACGTGGAAGTGCAGGTATCCCTTCGACACGATGATTTCCATTCCTTTGAATATATACCCAGTAGTAGGATTGCTGGATCATATGGCAGACTAATAGACTGGTTCAGAAAAAATTCTATAATTTTAATATGAACATTTTTGGGTACTTTCATAATGATATATTCTTAGTAGATTCTAAGAAATTATAGTTACACAAACAAAATAATGAAGCTATTACTTTTTAATTCTGTTCATGTATGATCTTTCCTCATAATTTTCACTGATGGCTTTTATTTCAAACACACAGTTTTGCAAGAGCTTCTGATTGATCACGGTGTCTCTCTTCTCATACATACCGCAGTTAGATCCATGTTTCCAAAACATTATTTTAATTGGTTCTGTCTACCCAAAACTAGCTGTGACTTTCTATTGTTTTCAAGAGAAAAAACAAAATTTTAGGCTTGCATTTAAGACTACCATAATCAGATGTCTTCCACTTCTAGCTTTAGCTAAAAGAATAATACAACTTTACTTTATTAGATGCTAAGTCATGGACTAATAAGAGTTCTGTTTTAGAGACCTTGGCATGACAAAAAGCAATGTCTATATACCATCATGCCAACTAAACTTAACCACTCATGCTCCTCTAGCCTTTAATTATGGTAGTTACTTCTCTGTCTGAATATTTTGTCTTAAATTTCTGCCTTAAATATTAAATATTGCCTTAAATATTTACTATGCCATAAGTTGTTAGGGAACACTTATGCATTACTCTTTTTTGAGTCCTTCCATTATTCTACCAGAAAAATATTGCTCCCTCCTTCGAACTTATTGCTACAGCAGTAATTCTGCAGTTACTTACATTTTGTATTGTTGTCCGTTTTGATAAAGGTAGAGATCCTGTCTGCATCACTCATTGCTATAGCCACACTCCCAAACTCAGAACTTTGATCATCCAAATAGCATAAACAAGTAGTTAAGGGCACAGACTGTAGAGTAAAATGGCTACAATTTTAATCATGGACTGTACCTCTTTCTATGCTCGTCAGGGTGGACAAGATACTTAAATTCTCTGGGTCTCAATTCCTCATTTGCAAAATGGTGCTAATAATAATAATATCTATTTCATGGAGTGGGTGTGGGCTTTTAAATGAAGTGTTGCATATAAAATGCTTAGGTGAGAATCAC
>NW_007798586.1:0-1291 GCF_000696425.1 Galeopterus variegatus | reverse complement strand
ATTGAGGTATCATCCTGTAGGCTGGTGGAAAACTACCTGAATGGCATGACTTGATACTTAAGTCCTAACGATTGGAATTATATATGCTAGAAAAATAATTATGAAATGATTCACCTATCTGTAAGCTCTGTATAACAAGGCTGAAATAGCAGGGTTTTGGTTTCTTATTTTCTACTGTTTGTCCTTGCATGGTTCTACACAATTTCTTCTAAGTGCTTGGTTTCAGAATGTTTCATCTCTATGCGGAGAAACTATTCTAACTTAAATTATAAACCTAACTATGTAGCACTCATGTGTAATGCCCTCTTAATCCTTGGAGGTTACACTCTAAATACGTAATGCCTTGTTTGTTCTTAGAGGTCATATATTTTGTTTAGCGTTTTATCCACTTTTATTTCATAGCCTCAACTGGCTTGGAACACAAAGAGAATTATTTATTCTCAGTATAGGAATCTTGCAGCACACGAAACAATGGGAGGTATATTGGTTGTCAAGACAGATGACTGACAGGGTTTTGTGGCCTTCAACCCATATTCTATCCTGGGTCTTTTTGCCTGAATGAGGGGCAGATGTTGTTTATACACTATTCTCAATGCCCTGGTTCTCACAACTGCCTGTGGATACTGTGGTCTTTTAGTATGATATAACAATGAAATCCCGTGTTCTGATATCAATTGCTGACTAACAAATAACACAAAATGTAACAGAGTAAACAGTTATTTTATCATGTTCTTGGATTCTGTGATGAGGAATTTGTACAGAGCACAACAGGGATATCTTGCCTCCACAATGTGTGGCCCTATGCTGAGAAGACTCAAAACACAAGGGGTTTAGTTGAATGGCTGGGGGCTGGAATCATCTGGAATTTTTTTTTCTATGTATGGCACTTGTTTGTGGTGACTTTAAATTTAAATCTGATTGGTGACTCAGTGTGACAATCCACGTGTGTCTTCTACATATAACTTGGACTTCATCACTTTTTACGTGGTGGCTCAAGGTACCAAGAGTTAGTGTCCCAGTGAAGAAGGCTGCGTGGCCTTTTATGAGCAAGCCTCTGAATGAAATCACAGAGTGTCACTTCTGCAATATTCCGTTGGGTGAAGGAATCTGCCCAAATTCAGAGGGAAGAGAGATAGAACACACTTGCAGATAGAACAAAGGTCAAAGAATTTGCAGCCATGTTTTAAAATTGCCATAGATGGTATGAGGACTCATAAAGATATGACCTGACCAGTTCTGCTTTGGAACATGCCTACAGTCCAATTTGTGGATATAAATTGCCGCATCAGTT
>NW_007798585.1:0-1291 GCF_000696425.1 Galeopterus variegatus | reverse complement strand
GCACTGGGTTATGCCGGTGTGTTTTGATTGTACTTTGCTCCTTATCTTCTTCCAGGTTTTCTCATAGTCACTTCCCTTCCTGAAATAAGAGCTCTTTGTCCGCCACCACGCAGAGTGCTTAGCACTGGCTCAGAACAGGCTTCCAATAAGGTGTTTGTCTCATCCTCTCATTTCCTGTTCTCTCTTCTCAATGTTCTCTGTCATCACGGAATTTGATTTAACTCCCCTGTTCTGCTTGCTCTCTCTCCTCTGATGTTTCTATAGCAAGTCATCTAAAACTTCCTTTGGTTCTTGTCACACTTGACCCCTTTATGTGCTCTTAAAACTTGTAAATCTTTAAGTAAATAAATGTCAAAAGAACATAGAATTATTTGATTAATGAATGAATTCATATAAATGCTGTTGGTTGTACTGGTCTATACTCTTCTGTCTTGTGATTGCTACTCACTGTAGATACTGTAAGGCAGATTTCAAAAAGAGTATGTGAACAAATTCTCAGGCACAAAATGTACACGTCTTATAAGCCTTTATTACCTGACATATTAGTGACAACAATTACAATTATTAGGCATTGTTTTCATATGATCACTGATACCTTGCAAATTTATTGTTTTGCATGAGAGATCACATGCAAACTGGGTTCAGCAGAAACTTATAGATGATGGGTAGATAATAGGGTGGATTTAAATATATATGTATGTAAATATATACATGTATTTATGTATTGATGCTATATATTGACTTTCTATTAGAAGCCAGTGCTAAGTATTCTACATGGTAAGACAAACAGTTTTAATTTCCGATAGGAATAAAGCCCATCCTATGAAGCCACTTATTTATTTTTCGGAAATTTCTTAGAAGATGCTGACCATTGCTTAAGAGTAACAGTTTTCACCAATTACAAGTAAATATGCTCCTGACAAACCGAAAGCATAAGTAAGTGACAGAGAGGATAGGCAGGCTGAAGTTCAAGGTTCTAAATCTCCAAGGGCTAGTAAAGGACATACCTTGCACTCCAGAGGTCAAAAAATTGTAGAGAAAACTAGAAACCAGGTTGTGATGTATGAGATCAACTTGGTTCTGTCCTGGAATTAAGTCTGTGAGCTTTAGATTCAGAGTCTGGGGGTCAGTTCCTACCTCTAGTACTTAATGGTTGTGTAAACTTGGGAAAGCAATTTAACTAACCTGAGTCCTTATTGATGGATCTTGGATGAGACCAGTACCATTGTGCACACAATAAGCACAAAATAGCCCCGGGCCTTGTCTCCCACCCAAGCACCAAATCCTTCCC
>NW_007798584.1:0-1291 GCF_000696425.1 Galeopterus variegatus | reverse complement strand
CCTCAGCACACCCAACCAGAGCCCAGGGCTCACCCTGGAAATAGTACCCCTTCCCATCCAGCCCTCCCAGGCCTGCACTTACGCACAGGCTCCTGGTAACTTTTTTCTCCAAGGAGTCCATCTGGAGGGTTGAAGGAGAGACAGGGGGCTCAGAATTAGGTGGACCTCTTGCTGCCCACACCTTGGCCAATTGTGCCTGGCTGGGAAGTTCCCAAAGCAGCTACTGACCACCTCCCCACCCCCAAGCTGGACATGAGGCAAGTCCTGGCTTACAGCCAGGCCAGAGGAGGGAAGGCCTGGCTTCTATTATTTACCACCTGGCACAGTGCCAAGTGGAGTTCAAAGGTCAGAGTGTATATTTGGTGGGAGGTGTACTGGCAGGGGAGATAGCATCCTGGGATGGGGCTGGCTGGTTAGCTCAGTTGGTTAGAGCATGGTGCTGATAACACCAAAGTCCGAGGTTCAATCCCTGTACCGCCCAGCCACCAAAAAAAAGAAAAAAAAGCATTCTGGGACAGACTTCCCCAAGCCCCATAAAGGATCAGGGCCACTTTGTCCATTGTATCTTGGTGGCTTTTCCTGATTTACAAAAGTAACATCCTTCCATCAGAGCTTCTGGGCAAGTACTAACATGTGTATATAAACGCCGGTGAATGCATTATGCACATATGTACTTATCATATATTCAGCAATCACCATGTGCCAGGATCATGCTAGATGCTCTTCATGCAATATCTTACTCAAACCTCACAACTTGGAGTGGTAGGTATTAACATTACCACCCATTTTACAGATGAAGAAACTGAGAGTCAGAAAGGTTCATGAGCTTGTCAAAGGTCCCATGGCTGAGTAAGGGGTGAAGTTACTCCACCCTCTCCAGTGGCCACCCAGCTGTCCTTGGTGTGACTACCTGGCCTAGCCTTCTGCCTCTGCCCGAGGCCTCCTCTGGCCCAGCCAGTACTTACCCATCCAACTGCCCAGGATGGTGGAGAAGATGAGTTTCTTGCTGACCTTGTCCATCTCAGTGAAGGACAGGTAGTTGAAGTGACGTGTCAGCCTTGGGGTGATGGCATTCCTGCCTCCACCCGGGGGGCCCATGGCACAGACAAAGTTGATGTCCACCAGGTTCTTGAAGGCTCCTGAAGTCAGAGCAGGAAGTCAGAAAGGGCCCTGCCCAGGGCTGCATTAAGACTTTTGTGGGCACCCTCCTCCATTAAAAAAGATATTTAAAATATTGGTATAGGGCTGGCCCGGTGGCGCACTGGATAGTGCGCCGCTTGGGAAGCGCGGC
>NW_007798583.1:0-1291 GCF_000696425.1 Galeopterus variegatus | reverse complement strand
TCAATAGCGCAGCCTCCAGCATGTGTGTGTGTGAGTGTGTTTGTGTTGTAGGGTGGCAGGAGCAAGAGAGGGGGCACTGGGACCAAGGGAAGCACATAGAGGCAGTGAGCTGGGTTTCAGTATCTGAAGTTTCCCCCACCCCTGCACCCTACTCTGCTGTTGATTGTCTTCATTGAACATTTGTAAGTGACGAAAATGAACCATGGCTGGAGAGGACTCCAGAGGCAGGGTGGTCCAGTGAAAAAGGTTCTGACATGACATCTGTGCGACCTTGGACAAGTAACAACTTCTTGAGCCTCAACATCTTTTTCTGTAAAATGGGGTTAATTATAGCTGCTTCTTAGGTTGCCATGGAGATTAAGTGAGATAATGCACATAATGGGCCTAGACTATAGTAGGAGCATACTCCACCTTCAGGCTGTTGGGGGCATTTGCCATTTCCCTGTTGCTGATCAACCTTTTCTGGGCTTTCTCTAGGGTGAGGCATTCCCTAAGGGGAGTCCCATAATTCCTCCCCAAGCTCCCCCATCTTCCCCCACCCCCAGGTCTGGGAGGTGCCAACTCCCACCTGGGCAGGCCCAGGCAGGTGCCCAGGCGCCAGCAGATGGGCTGAGCTGGAGGGGAAAGGAGGCTTGAGGAGGGGGGTGGGGGGGCAGGGGATCAGGTGGCATCTCAGTTCTTGCATCATCATTGCCATGGTGCTGATTAAAAACCAATCTCCACCTAATGAGCCCCCAGCAACAACAATTCTACCTCTCCCACCCTCCTGCCCTCCACCCCATCCAAGAAATTGGGAGATAGAGACTCAGGAGAGAATGCCGTGCGGGAGATGAGAGGTACAGAAAGAATGGGAAATGAGACAGAGACAGGGGAAGCAGAGGGGAATGACAAGGGAGACATGGGGAGATGCTGAGACTCAGGGAGAGAAAAAAAGATGAGAAGCCAGAGTCATTGGGTAACAAGACATGGGGAAGACAGAGAAATAGGAAGACACAGTCATGGGGAGATAGAAACATGGGGGAGACAGAGAGATGAAAAAGAGAGATTGGAGCAGAATTGCCAGATTGAAAGGCTCTGCAGAAGACTCAGAGATGCAAGATATGGGGGAGACAGAGACATGGCAGAAACATGAAAAGAGGAGGAGACCGTTAGGGAGACACAGACCTGGGTGAATACAGATGTGAAGAAAACACAGCTATTCAGTGAGGGAGAGATCCTGATACTGGGAGATAGGGTCCTGAGGGAGGACCCAAGACAGGGGAGAGGCAAATAGACATGGGGGAGCAGAGAG
>NW_007798582.1:0-1291 GCF_000696425.1 Galeopterus variegatus | reverse complement strand
AAAAAAAAATTCAGTTGAAATAAAGTGCAGTTGAAAAATTTAAGGTGTTATGTGGTGGTCAGTACAGCCCCACACCCTCTAGGTACATCTGTCTAGAGTCTGAGGCACAAAAATAAACATCCAAAAAAATCCAACTTGGGAATTGGACAGTTGAGTCCTGGTATATACAATTGAAAGTCGACCTCCACCTACCCTTGGTTCCTGTTGCTACCTCGCCTCACTTTTCTCTGAAAACTTTCTACTTGACTTTCTAAACTGAGTCCAGGTCTCGCCTCCTCTTTGGACCTTCCTAGCCCTCCAGTCACACCCCCCTACCATTGTAGCCCTTGTCTGCATACCTCTGGATTGTCGTTAAGTCACACTGGGCTTGGTCTCAGCAGAAAAGACACTTCTTTCTAACATGAGAGCTGTGACTGACATTGGAGAAGCCCGGATCAGGTGAGAGTTGGTTTTATGTTTATTTTCTGTCCTTTGGGCTTATGTTTTTGGTGTTTAATAAGGCAACATGCAATCAGAAAGTCAGTCACAGATAGATTTGTCGCTATGCAAGTTTATAGATGTACCTGCCAAAGTGTATAAATGGTTTGATTTAGGGCTTACAAGAAAGAAAAAGAAGCTGAGTTAGTTAAGAAAAAAAGTAGGAAGAGAAGATTTAAAAATTTAATTTACAAACAATTAAATGACAAATAAATTAATTTTAAAAACCCACTTTCTGTTAATCAATTTTTGCATCTTAGTTCTGATTAAAAGCTTTCTTCTCACTCCCCTTTTAATATCAAGAGCAGAGACTGTGTCTTTTGTGAACTCAGAGAATGATTTTGATTACCATTCACAAAATTCAGGATTCTTATGTGCCTTTTCTGAATTTATCACGGAAACATTATCATCCAAAGGCAGGGAAATCAAGAATTCTGTTTAGTTCTCACATATAGAGTGGAGAACATCTAAAATACAGCACAATGAGAATTTGTTGTTTTGTCATGGTGATTGGTGAGTGTAATAATTGGTCATTGTCGGTTTTGTAGGGTTTTGTGATGCAAATTCCCATCTACTTCTATAGAAGTCAGGTTAAAGATTTCTAGAACTATATATTGCTGTTTGTTTACCTTTTCAAGCACAAGCATGTCCTCAAATGTGTTTTGCATAAGTTAATGTGAATAGAAATCCCATTTTCACTGACTGGTTTATTTCTGGAGCTGAGCAGGAGAGAGCTGAGCTGCCAGGTGTCGAGGTAGTCAGTGAAGACAACAAGCAAACTGGGAGTCACGGTCAAGTCTTCAATCACTTACTG
>NW_007798581.1:0-1292 GCF_000696425.1 Galeopterus variegatus | reverse complement strand
TGTTACTACAGATGAATTCTCTATGCTCCACCAGAGTAACTCCTCCACTTGTGCATAAGGTGCTGTTCCCTTGGCCTACTCAAGGATATTATTTCAGCTTTTCTCCCCTCCACAAAAGCATGATCAATTTTCCACACTGTTGAGGATCATTCTCATTAGCAGAAAAACATGCTGTTATCTTTCTAAGTTATAAACAACTTATCTTGACCTCCCCATTTTCCTTGCCCTCTAATATTCTATCTCTGATTCCTTTCACAGCAAAATTTCTTTAAAAAGTTGTCTCCAAACTGCTCCATCTTCAATTTCTCTCACCTTTGCTCTCTTACTCCAATCAAGTTGAAATTGTTGCTAAGGTAAGCATTTTGCACATTGCTAAATCCAGTGGTCAATTATCATTTCTCACCTTACTTGACCTACAGTATGGTTTAAATGTGCACCCCTTTCCCAAATTCATGTTGAAACTTAATCTCCACTGTGGTGTTATTAAGAGGTGGGCCTTTTGTTAAGTGATTGGGTCGTGAGGGCTCCATCCTCATGAAGGGATTAGTGCCTTAAGGAAGGGCTGGAGGAAACTAGCCGAGGGCCTTTTTGCCCTCCCACTCTTCTGCCCTGTGGGGCTGCAGCAAGAAGGCCTTCACCAGTCACTGAATGCTGGCACCTTGATCTTGGGCTGTCCACTTCCCAGAACTGTAAGAAATAAGTTTCTGTTCTTTATTAATTACCCAGTCTCAGGTATTTTATTACAGCAGCAAAAATGGACTAAGACAACTTTTCAAGAACCTTTGACAGAGCACAACTTTCTCTTCTTAGAAACACCCATTTCACTTGTATCTATGATATCACATTCTCATGGGTTTTTCCACATTGACCCTGAGAAGGGTTCTACTTCTCAGAACCCTTTGCTGTTTTCTGCTCGTATTCTTAAACTCTAAATATTGGTGTTTCAGGATGCTGTTCTTGATCTTTTGCTTTTTACTTTCTCAACGCATTCCATGGGTGCTGTAGACAGGATGCTCCTCCCCAGCCCCCAATGAAGCTTAACCTCACTGTAACTGTTGAGGGTGGGAAATCCTATTATGGTCATTGAAAGGTGGGGCCTCGAAGAGGTGATTAGATTGTAAGACTATGCCATAGTGAATAGATTAAATATGATAACCAGGGGCGTGGTTCTGGGGGCTTTAAAAATACAGTGCATGAGAACAGTCTCTCTCTGCTCTCTCTGCTTCCACTATCTTGCAATGTGAGACTCCTGTGTCACTGTTGCCACCAACAGACTAATTTTGGACGTCCTG
>NW_007798580.1:0-1292 GCF_000696425.1 Galeopterus variegatus | reverse complement strand
ACGCCTCCCATGTTGCCCCATGAGGAAGGGACAAAGGGAGCACAGGGCACAGAAGTGCAGGAACTTCCCCCTGTTATGGTACTCACCCCGAGATGCAGGCGGATTACTTCATGGCTACTACCGCGGTTGCGGGGGCCACTCTGCTGGTTGATCACCCTTTGTCGACCTTCTTTCAGGACCGAGCAGCCGGGGGTTCTCACTCGCTAATTTTTCTTTCATCCACGAGGTTTTTTTAAAAAAGGCTTCACACGGGGCACCAGTCTGTAGGGTCCGCCGCCAGCAGCTGACCCGTACAGCCCTAGCCTCGTTCCTTTCAGTGGGCGAGCAAATGGCCTGGATTACTCTTTCCCTCTGGTACCCTTTGGAAGGAGATGGGGGAAGAGAGCCGTGAAGAGAGGTGAGCACACCCGCCGGCCCCACCCAGCCCAGTTAAAGGACACTCAGACGTGGCCCAAACAGTCCAATTAAAGGACACTCAGACGTGATGGGGGTTCTGTCGAAGCAGTTTTGTTTATTAGCACACAAGCAATTGCTTTTAAAGGCAAATGAGAAAGGCAGGTTTTTTACATCCTCCAATCAGCTTAAGAGTTAAGGGCATGCATCCTGTCTCAATACCAAGCTATTGCAATTACGCAGTGTTCACAAGTGCGGCCAATAAGGGCTAAGGCAAGGTTCCCACAGACACTCCCATCCTGCTTTCTCCTAGCGCCATCTTAGGCTGCCACGTTAATCCAATTGTAATGTCACTTTAAGGTGGTGTTAGTTTTTTAAAGGCCCAAAAATTGATATCCAGAATATTCATAGAACTCAAGCAATTACACACCAAAAAATTAAGTGACCCAATTAAAAAATGGGGAAAGGAGCTGTATAGACATTTTTCAAAGGAAGACATAGAAATGGCTAACAAATACATGAAAAAATGCTCACCATTACTAGTAATCAGGGAAATGCAAATTAAAACCACATTGAGATACCATCCCACTCCAGTTAGACTGGTTATAATAAAAAAGACGGTGAATAACAAATGCTGGTGAGGGTGTGGAGAGAAGGGAACACTACTGCACGTTGGTGGGACTGTAAATTAGTACAACCACTATGGAAAACAACATGGAGATTTCTCAAACAACTAAAGATAGATCTTCCATATGATCCAGCAATCCCTCTTCTGGGTATATATCAAGGGGAATGGAAATCATCATGTGGAAGAGATACCTGCACTCCCATGTTTATCGCAGCTCTGTTTGCAATAGTCAAGATATGGAACCAACCTAAATGTCCATCTAAGGAAACTG
>NW_007798579.1:0-1292 GCF_000696425.1 Galeopterus variegatus | reverse complement strand
TTTTATTAATATTATTTTTTACATTCTATGATGTTGCTGCAGAGCAGTTGGGAGGGAGAGGGAGAGAGGAAGAGGGGAAGGGGAAGGAAATGAGATGGAAGAAGGAGGAAGGAGGAGAGGGGCAGAATCAAGGCCTGTGGCACCCCCCACATTCCCACAGGGGCGACTGGGGGTCTTCCAGCAGTGGCTTGGTCATTGCTGGGCTGGGTGCACATGTCAGGGGGGTGTGGCAAAAGCCCTCGCCCCCCACCACTCCAGCTCAGGAACCCAGGGCCCCTCTTGCTGTGGCTTGGCGGTCCTCACTGGGCTGGTTGCTCGTGTTAGGGGTGTGTGACTGAGGTCTTCAGCCCCCCACTGCCCCAGCTTGGGAGAGCTCCAAGCGCTTCCTGCAGCAGCTTGGTGATCATCACAGGGCTGGCTGTGGGGAGGGGGACGTGGCCAAGGCCCTCAGACCTCCACTGCCCTGGCTCAGGAGAGTGCAGGGTGCTTCTTGCGGCATCTTGGTGGTCATCGCTGGGGTAGTTGCACTTGTTGCGGGTGTGTGGCCGAGGCCTTCAGCCCCCACCCTTGGACTGGTTGCAGGTGTCAGGGGGCATGGCTGAGGTCCCTGGCCCTTTCCCCTTTCTGGCTTGGTAGCCCAGGGGACTTCCAGTCCTTCTAGGTGTTATACGTGAATGAGACCTTTACTAGTTAGTATCAGACTTTACTCTGGTTGTGGGTACTTTGTTTTTTCTTTCAGTTCTGTGTGGATTATTTGCCGTTCCCACCACTCAAACTCTGTGCTGGAACTAATTCGTTGTCCTTTGCTTACTTCTAAAATGGGGGAACATCCTGTGGAGACCAGCACTTGAGCCCTGTGGTTGAGCTAAATGGCTGCTTTGCTGCTGATTCCCTGGGGAAGGCTTTTTGTGCAGCTGAGGTTTTAATGGTTGACTTTATAGGTACTTCTGCATCTAGTGAAATCTGGTGCACCTGGGTTGTGTGGCAACTCTGGTCTGGGCCTGAGTCTTTTCCTCAAACTGCACCCCATGTAGTTCTGTATTCCTGATCAGTCTCCTCTGAGTGGTCCTATGCTGATTGGGGAGCAGATCAGCTGTCTTTGCTGTGCCCCACTGTTCCCCTGGTGGGCCCGTCTCCCCCACTGCCCATGCTCCAAACACTTCCCATGGGACGGGCCATGCTCCATTCCCTTGCACTGACTTGCCAGCCTCTGAGTGGCTCCTTTTTTGTTGTTGTTGTGGCTCCTTGGTCCTATGTGGGTCCACAGGAACCCTATTAGTGGTCTTGCTGGC
>NW_007798578.1:0-1292 GCF_000696425.1 Galeopterus variegatus | reverse complement strand
TGCAGAAGCTTTTTAGTTTGATGTAATCCCATGTGTCTGATTTTGCTTTTGTTTCTTGTCCATTTGAGGTGTTATTTGAAAAATCCTTGCCCAGATCAATGTAATGAATCATTTTCTCTATGTTTATGGACATGTGTATATGTTTTCCCAATCGTTATGTATACATATACTGAAATATCACTTTGTAAATAATGGAAAGAATATAGGAGGCCACAAAGACTGTTCTGTTATTCACTGATTTTCTTTGTTTTTCATAGTTAATCAATTATTGATATTCCAATAAAAATAACATAAAATCATGCACAAAATGAAATATAAGAAAATTAAAAATAATTGTCAAAATAACACTTTATAATTATGGCCCCAAAAAGAGACACAGAAAGAGAGTGAGTGAGAGAAAGAAAGAGAAGATGAAAATAGAAGAGAATATAAGAGTGAAAGACACAAGTGGGGGCTGGGCAGTATTTGTCTGGGTTTGCTCCCAAATAATCTTGTTCCTTCCACCTTACAATAAGAGCCTGTAGAATGAAGTGAATTATGAAAAAGAGATAGGAGAAAAGAATGGTAGAAGGAAGGAGGCACTTTTAAGATCAAGGGCTGAGGAGATTCCCAGACATAAGAAAGGAGTCAAAGTCAGGAATTTGTGGTCATAGGTGGGCCGGAACCATGGTAGCTTCCTAGAGTTCATGCTGAGAGTTCACCCCAGAATTTATGGCTGTCTAGTGTCCAGGGAGGCAGGATTCTGGTCCCCGAGACCTTACCCAGAGATTCCAGGGCCTTAACCTTCACCAGGGAGCAGCAGAGCCACAGGACCTAGGGTTGCCATGGAGACTTAACATCCAGCCAAGAGAATTAAAAAATTTATACAAAGATATTTCTTCAGGCCAAAGTTTATGGACTGAATTTTATATGTATTACATTTATGCAACACTTTATACTTCATACAAGTTACATCTCATAGATTTGTTTTTTTTTTCTACCCCATGTGAGGTTGGCAGGTGAGAAATTTTGTCCATTTTACTGATGGGACACTTGGGCACTTGGAGGCCTGTTATGCTCTTCCCAGTGTAGCCAACAACCCATCTTTAATCTCACTAAGTGTGATTTGTGGAACACAAATGGTTCTCATTCACCAAAACTATTTCCTTTATTGGTCAGCCAATGTGCCCAAATCCATACTTTTGGTGTTATTCTTCAAAACTATTCAAGAAGCTATTATTTTAAAGCCTCGGATTACTATAGTTCTTATAAGTTTGACGTACAAGTGCTCGCCTATTAATAAGAGTTACTTT
>NW_007798577.1:0-1292 GCF_000696425.1 Galeopterus variegatus | reverse complement strand
TTGCTGAGAAATGCTGAGTTTGGTTGGAATTTAACAGATTTCTACAGCTTGTGGGACTTGCAAATGAAGTTCATTTTCTAAAACCAGCTGAGATGAAGCTTCTACCAACTGGCAGCTGCTGCTACTGCTTTTGAATGGTTAGGATGTTCCATAGCTACTGAGTCTAATTTCAGGCTGTTACATGCAATGGGCCTGTGTTTTCCCCCAGGGTCTTGAGTAAGAACTCCTAAGGCCTTATGATTGTTGCATCCATAAACAAACAAGGTAAAAGACTTGGTATAATTTGTAAGTCCTAAAGCTGGGTGCTGTTGTAAGGCCAATTTCATTTGGATAAAAGCTGACTTATAACTGTCCTCCCAAGGTAAAGGCTCTGGTACTGCATTTCCAGTGAGCTCATATATGGTGAGGCCATTAAAGAAAAATGTGGGACCCAGGATATGTAATATCCTGTATGCCCAGGAAAACCTCTTAATAGTCTTTTGGTTGATGGCTGAGGACAACTTTGAATAGTTCTTATTCTCTCAGGTGACAGAGAAATCCCTTCAGCAGCCAAGTCATGTCCCAAATAGCAGACTTTTGCTTTTGAGAACTGAAGTCCTTCCATTGAAGCTTTGTGACCTTTATGTGTAAGTTGCTGTGAAAGGTAAATTGAGTCAATCTCAGAGAGCTCTTTAGTGGGAGAGTATAACATCCAGTCATCTGCATACTGGATAAGAGCAGAATTTGAGGAAACTATAGGGTTAAGTCGATGCAGTGTTGAGAAAAATATGAAGGGTTTCAGTAAACCCTTGAGGCATTACAGTCCAGGTGTACTGTTGATTTTTCCAAGTAAAGGCAAATGAGTATTGACTCTCTTTATGAACTGGAATGCTAAAGACCAGCTGTCAGCAGCAGAGGTCTATTACCATGAAGAATTTTGAGTCAGCAGGCCCATTAGATAATAAGGTTAGGGTTTGGGACCACAGGAAACCTTGCTATCACAATTTTATTAACTCTGTATAAATCTTGAACAAATCATGAATTCCATCTATTTGATTTTTTAACTGGTAAGACTGTAGTGTTGTAAGGACTGGTACACAGAATTATGAGTCCTTGTTTAATGAAATCGTCTATAATTGGCAAAAGCACTTGAATTGCTCTGGGTTTAGTGAATATTGGGGTAATTTAGGCAAATGTTTAGAATGATCTATTTGGACTTTTAGAGGTTCCACAGTTTGTTTGTTTTTTTCCCCCTTTTTGTCTTTTTTCGTGACCAGCAACGGGATCGCAACCCTCGGTGTCGTGCCCGCACC
>NW_007798576.1:0-1292 GCF_000696425.1 Galeopterus variegatus | reverse complement strand
TCCTGTGAGGACCCCTGCCTTCCATCCACAGGGAGATAAGTTCATCACTGCTGACAAAATCTATTCTTCACAACCAGCAATCTCTCCTGACCAGAACTTTTCATACCCTAATGTGCGTTTGATCTTGTTTACACAGTGCTTCTGCCTAAACCTTGGAGAAAAGGAGGTTTTTTGTGTGACTGCCCCAATCTTAGGTGAAAGGGATTCAGAAGGACAAGAATCCTGTCGGGACTGTGGCTCCTGAGCATTTCACACTGTAGCTCGTTCACCACACTCAACTGCAACAGACCCAGTGCACGTTTCTAGCTTCATCTTGTGCTAGTTGATGTGTCGTCAAGCAGCCTCCGCCCCAGATCACCTGATGTCCTGACCTTGTTCTCCCTGAAAGTTCTTGTCTCTCTCCAGATTACAGGTGTCTTGCTTGTCTTATAACTTCACTTATCTGAAATACTGAATAAAGTTTCCTAAATCCCACCTTCTCCAGATTGTGTTTGAAGTTGTTTTTATGATAAGAAGCACAAACTGTTACTCAGCTGCCCACCTCTCCATGCTGAACAGCAGCTAGATTTTTAGGACCAAGAAACCTAAAAATATTCAAATATTAATTAGCATCTTAATAGAAAAACTGTTTTAAATTTATTAAATGGAATACTGCCCATTCAAAGCAATAAATACTTGATACACACAAAATGGTTAAATTCACAGGTATGTATCCCAAGTAGAGAAAACCAAGAAAATAAAAGGGCACAATATGTCATTCCACTTTGATGATTTCCAAAAAATAAAATATATATATCAGTAGTTGCCTGGTGGTAAAGTAGAGGAAGGGAAGAATAAAAAAAGAGAAATTACAGATGAACAAATATTGAGAGTAATTGATTTGTTCACTATATTGATAACAATGGTGGCTAAGTCAATACTTATTAATTGCACACTTTTTGTGAAGTTTGACAAATGTCAATTATACCTCGTTTAAGTTATTGTAATTAAACAGATACTTGGGTAGGGAAGGAGTGATAGAAAGATAGGTGAAAATGTGTGAAGTGACAGAGACTCTTAAAACTCATCTGAATGGATTCTAGCTCTATCCGTGGTTTTAGGTAAAACATAGAATTAAATACATCACACATGTTCTCATTATAGAAAAAATGTTCTGCAAACCTCAGTACGAAGGTCCAACTCTGTCCTGGAGTGTGTTCAGGGAGGAATGTGATCCAGTGTGAGAAGCACCGCCCCAGACACTGGGATGGCACCGATATGTCTTATGGACACTGCACATGTCCCCTATACTC
>NW_007798575.1:0-1292 GCF_000696425.1 Galeopterus variegatus | reverse complement strand
TGTAATCTTTTACTGAAAACCATTTTACTTTCTTACATGTATCTCAGTAATTTGACTGTGGTTTTATATTAATATCTTTTTAGGGAATGCAATTTTCTGAATACAGTTTATTTTATTCAAGTGACAGTGGAGAGATATTAAGGACTATGGGTCTATGGTTTCAACACACAACCAGACAACATTGTAAAGTAAATTTTGAGAAACTGTAAAAAGCCAAAATAGGGTTTTGGTAGAAACAAGTTTGAACAATGACCAATTTGGACATAATTTCTTTCAAAGTCAATATTCATTTTTAAAATATTTAAGATGCATGCTTTTTTGCTTTTATCCCAAATATATTTCAGATCAAGCACTACATTGAAACTGCAGTATGTAATGTGGCTCTAATTCACAGAGCTAGGAATATTGCCAATTTGCAAAGGCCAATTGATTCACACTTTTTTCTGGAAAAGTAAAGCGACTTCCTTCAGAACTTAAAGTCCTACTAGCTTTCCAAATACCATTTCATTACATAGAAGATCTTTACTCACAAACATTCATATCACGCAATGTCATAAATAAGACAAAGAGAGAAGGCATTGAGTTGTTGGTCAATCCACAAAAAGATGACAGGTTTTTATCCTCAGCTCTAAGAATTTTACACAGACATTATTAATCCCTTCATGCCTGTTCAGTGCAGAAGGAGTGACATGTTTCAAGTATTGATGCAATGAGATAGCCCCATGATAACAAGCAGAAAAGAACAGACATTTTTAAACACTAAAAATTAACTGAAAATGAGCAATGCTGCTGATGCACATGCAAGGAAATGTTAGGCAGGAAAAAGAGCAGGAGGGACAAACACCAATCATGAAAACTGTGAAACGTGATCTTTTGTACCTATGCAACCCACAATAGTCGGGGGTTATGTTTGAAAAGTAAGTAGGCATACTTACCTACATAGAAACTGAGGTTAATGTTTTCTAAGAACAATAAAGAATAAAATGGAAGACTCCCATTATTGACCATCTTCCAAAAGTCAGTCATAATATCAGGATTAATTTATTTGAACTTTTTCTTGACCCTCATTCTTCTTGAGACTAATGAAACAACTCCAATATTCTACCACTAGATGTAGAAAAGTAGTCCTCAACCCTCATCATGCACTATGACCACCTATGGAACTTTGTAGAAATACAGATGCCTGTTCTTTATTCCCAGAAATTCTTTATCTAATGGTCTTGGTGAATGCTGGGCATTAGTATTTGCAAGACCTCCTCAAGTGATTTCAATATGCCACCAGAGTTAAAAAA
>NW_007798574.1:0-1292 GCF_000696425.1 Galeopterus variegatus | reverse complement strand
ACTTGACACCTTCAGAGAGGGAGTTCATTGTTATATCCAAATTTCCTCCAGCAGTGCAGGGTCCAAATGATTGTTAAAAGAATTGATTTTCCCATGATTTTCAGTGCCAATGGGACTCTCGAATGGATTCTGAGAGACTTGGAAAACCTTTAAAAAGAATTTCAGCTGGCCAATGTCAAGCTACCATCACAACGTCATTTCTTCTCTACCGTCCTATTTCCACCCCCCCTGCCAAGTGTTTTTCTCTGTAAGCCCTTTTTTCTGAACTGCACATATATCAGCTAGATGCCAACCAAATCACATTAGTTCTTGATTTATGATGGAGATAATGCATGGCTATCTAACCAGTCCTAGGGTTTTAAACTTCCAAAGGGGGCTTCTGGAGTATGAGAATGGCTTTTGGCACATCACCAGTTGGCAGAGATAATGTTTTCAGAAGTTGGCTACATCCTTTCTATTTCTTATGGTGAACTTGGGCACAGAAGCCAGAGTCACAGAGCTTCTAGAATTCATGTAGGGGCTGGGGATTCAGGAGAGGAAGGAGATGTCACCGCTATTCCTAGACACACCATTGGAGTAAAGATATAAGTACCATTTATTTGGCACTCTACATAGGTTATTGCTTTAAGATGTAGGTATTATTATTCAGGTATGGTGAGGACAACAGATCAGGAGAGGACTGATTTTGGAAAGATGGTTTGTTATGCACAGTTCCCACGTGGAGGGGGAGTGCCATGCCACACAGGACCACATGGGGAAGCACCAGGGTACATCAGGAGACAAAGAAGGGAGGAGAAACAGGGCTAGAGCCTCTGTTGTGGTTTCTGTAGAAGCAATGGGAGAGGCGGGTTGAGCACATTTGGAGGTGGCTGGTTTGAATAATTTCATTGGACTCTGGGGCATAAGGGCCGTCCCTAGTTGTCTGGTACTAGCTCTGGGCTGATTAGGGCAGGAAAACAGTGTCCCTAAGTGTGAGAGGCCCATACCGGAGGTGGTTGGGGGTGTGGCTCTGGATCAGTTCATTTGCACATGACAGGTGCACTCACAGGTAAGTGGTTTGCTGGCTCTAGTAATTGGGAGGGGCACTCTTTTCAGTGTCAGCAAGACCCCAAGATGTCAAAGCAACAAAAATACAGAAAATAAAAAGCGTACTTAATGTGCTTATTTTATTTAAAGACATGAAGACTTGCACAAAATAATTATCTACTTGTTTGTGGCGAGGAATGATTTACATCTATAAAAGGAGACAAATTTAGTCCTTGACATGAAATGCCAGAGTGCAAATGAAAAGG
>NW_007798573.1:5875-7167 GCF_000696425.1 Galeopterus variegatus | reverse complement strand
AAAAAAATACTTGTGCCTTAAATGGGACGAAGTGGCTTCAATGCTGTGTTGGAATCAAGCAGCAATTCCTGTGCTCATCACAGTTACCAAAAATAGAGAAGGAACCAACACAGGCCATTCAAAGGTGGTGAACAGCAAAATATACCATCTTGGTTTGTGATAAGTTTGAGATGCTTTGGGTTTAGGTTGGCATTTGATAAGAAAACTAGTTATTTATTTATGTGTACCACACATCCCAGTCACAAAAATAAAAGGAATTAAGTTCTTACAGATGAAATAAGAATTTTTATCAAAATAACCTTAGTATTTTAACAAAAAATTAAATGTCGTCATAGCAGAGATCACTACAAAGAACCCAAAGAACAACCAGCCCATTGCTCACTCTAATTCATCCCTCTGAGTGTCACAGATGGGAACTGAAACTCTGCTTCGTGGGGTTTGTACTCGTGTTTGGGATATGTGTTCAAGCTAATGGAAAAGCCTTGTCAGGTATAAATATGAATTCAGTTCTAATTAATCTTAGACCTTCAGTAAGTTACATAACAGCTTCTTCTCCCAGAAGCATATTGAGAAAGAAAGGAGCACTCGTTAGAATATTTGAGTGTACTTTAAATGAAAATCTAATTTCCACGTACCTAGTCCTGGTGTTTTTGTCGTACTCAGAGGAAGATCATTTTTTCTTTGGAAAATATCTCAAAATGTTGATTTTTGTTAATGAAATTCTGAGAACGCCGTCACCTGTCGCAATCAGGACTTAAAGCACACAGTCTCAGAAGGCACAGTGACAGGTTTCCTCAGATTGTCTCAGGACATCACTGGTCCTCGCTAGCCTGGATGGGTCACACGGCATCAGGAACCAACTGCTTTCAGAGGCAGTGGACCCAGCCTTCTCTGTTTGCTTCTTTGACTTTTTAGATGTCTGGTGCACATAGACAGTGACACCCGTGGGGCACACTGTAGCGATCTCCTGAGACTGTGCCTGACCTCTAGCTGGCCAGCCTGGAGAGACCGGCTACCAGTTGCCCTTTCCCCTGGAAATCCCTGGCCCACACCAGTCCTTATTCAAATTAGACTCATGACTGAGCCTGGGAATCCGTCTCCTTGCCCTGAAGTCCAGGGCTGAGTAGAGCGAGGGTAAATACCCCTGAGCACAGAGAAGAAATGGGGTGGAGGGGAGCGGAGCAGAGAAGTCAAGGACAGGTGGACACAGAGTACCCATTCAATTATTTTTCTTACAGACACGTCTTCCTGAGTCACTTTTCCCCCTGAATCAGAATACAATCTTTTTTTTT
>NW_007798573.1:0-1087 GCF_000696425.1 Galeopterus variegatus | reverse complement strand
AGTTTCACTGAGGAGGTAGAAAGCCACATTCACCCTTAGGTAAGAAAGTGACGCTGCTACTAATAATTTTATAAAATGCCTCATATTCGTCATAGCCCTGCCATTTTTCACGTGGAGACCACATACTTGTGAACAGATGCTGCCTACCTCTTTTTCATCTTTTGCAGACTTGCAAGTTCATTGGAGGCACTGGAGCATACGAAGTCCCAGGACCTCCTAGGAATGAATGCCTGAGGGGTGTGAGTCACAAGGCAAGCAGGTCGTGTGTCTGCAGGTAGGGGGTGAAGGTGCGTCCAACATACAGCAGTTTTGTAGAGGGTTGTGGAATGTTTTGGAGATGACACTGAAACTCACTGTGCATACCTGGGAACGAACCTCCACTCCTTGCAGTCTCTATATGCTGCGTTGTTTGGAAAGCCTTAGGGGCTACCCTGGGTTTTAGGGTTTCAGGTTATTCAGAAAAGCCCTGTAGTCTGCAAGGCAGGCTGATACTCCCTCCAGCACGGAGACCAAGCACTCCCTTAAAGGAGAAAGGACACATATTTTTGTCATATAAGGTATAAAGATGGAGAATTTCTAGAAAAACTGAAATTCATATAATTCTGTCTGTCTTTTCCATGCTATCTTCCTGCTGAATAAACAATGCTTTTACTTGCCCCCCCCCCAATATTGACGTGCTGGAATATTTAGAATATCATGTAAAGATTATATAGGAATACCTAGTATCTTGATAAATTTGCTATATTGTATTTGTAAGTTTTCTGTGAAAACTTGAAACAATACTTGAAATGATACTTGAAAATTTTCTGTGGTTCTTCAGAATCATCTTTGTCCTGAACAGAATTACAACATAAGCTGAAATGTGAGGCCCCTGTGTAATTTTTAAAGCTCTAGTAGCCACATTAAAAAAGTAGAAAGAAACTAGTGAAATCATTTAGTAGTATATTTTATTTAACCCAATATGTTTAAAATAGTGTAATTTTAGCATGCTATCAGTGTAAAATTATTAACGAGATACTGTAAATTATACTCTTCATATTAAATCTTTGAGATCAATGTGTCTTTTTCACTCACAGCACATCTCAAT
>NW_007798572.1:0-1292 GCF_000696425.1 Galeopterus variegatus | reverse complement strand
AAAAAAAAAAAAATACTTAGGAATTGAGTTAACCAAGGATGTGAAAAATATCTATTAGGAGAACTACAAACCACTAATGAGAGAAATTAGAGAGGATACAAGAAGATAGAAAGATATCCCATGCTCTTGGGTTGTGAAAATGTCCATACTACCCAAAGTGATATACAAATTCAATGCAATCCCCATCAAAATTCCAATGACATTTTTCTCAGAAATGGAAAAAACTATCCAGACATTTATGTGGAATAACAAAAGACCACACGTAGCCAAAGCAATGCTGGGCAAAAAAAAAAAATAAACCTGGAGGCATAACACTACCTGACTTAAACTATACTACAAAGCTATAATAACCAAAACAGTATGGTACTGGCATAAAAACAGACACACTGATCAATAGAATAGAACAGAGAACCCAGAAATCAACCCACACACCTACAGCCATCTGATCTTTGACAAAGGCACCAAGCCTATACACTGGGGAAGAGACTGCCTCTTCAGCAAATGGTGCTGGAAGAACTGGATATCCATATGCAGGAGAATGAAACTAGACCTATACCTTTCACCATATACTAAAGTCAACTCAAAATGGGTTAAAGAATTAAATATACACTCTGAAAAAATAAAACTTCTTAAAGAAAACATCGGAGAAACACTTCAGGAAGTAGGACTGGACACAGACTTCAAGAATACGACCCCAAAAGCACAGGCAACCAAAAGAAAAATAAACAAATGGGATTATACCAAACTAAAAAGCTCTGCACAGCAAAAGAAACAATTAACAGAGTTAAAAGACAGCCAACAGAGTGGGAGAAAATATTTGCAAAATATACATCTGACAAAGGATTAATATCCAGAATATACAACGAACTCAAACAACTTTACAAGAAAAAAACAAGCAACCCAATTAAAAAATGGGCAAAAGAGCTGAAAAGACATTTCTCAAAGGAAGATATATGAATGGCCAACAGACATATGAAAAAATGCTCAACATCACTCAGCATTCAGGAAATGCAAATTAAAACTGCACTGAGATACCGTCTCATCCCAGTTAGGATAGCTAATATTCAAAAGACTCTGAACGATAAATGCTGGTGAGGTTGCGAAGAAAAAGGAACTCTCATACGTTGTTGGTGGGACTGCAAAATGGTGCAGCCCCTATGGAAAATGGTATGGAGGTTCTTCAAACAATTGCAGATAGATCTACCATATGACCCAGCTATCCCACTGCTGGGAATATACCCAGAGGAATGGAAATCATCAAGTCGAAGGTATACCTGTTCCCCAATGTTCAT
>NW_007798571.1:0-1292 GCF_000696425.1 Galeopterus variegatus | reverse complement strand
ATATTAGTAGTTATCTAAAATGTTTGTGAGGAGTACATGTAAGCAGCTTAACACCTGTCCACCTCAGAGTGAGCACTATGTAAGTTTGTTACCTGACAGTGTCACTCGTGAAATGGACACACTGCTGCCCATTTCCTGAGCCTGCCCCCGGCCGCCTCCAGCTATATTGATCATGTAGTCGGCTTATCCATTCATCACATTAAGCCTGTGCTTGGGCAATAGCAAGCTAGAGACACACATATTTTTTTGGAAATGAAGTTGATATGCATGTTTAAGCATGGAGGTATTATTGGATAATTATACATATATACTTAACTTTCCCTTACTTTTTGGCTCATTGTTACTTTTATTTGAGTTATACATGGTGGGTGATATGGGGAGAAGCAAAATGATCTTTTAATTGTTTAAAAGTTGGTTGGGCATGTGACAAAGTTCCCAACAAGTGCAGAGGGACCTGACTGAAGGTCAGGGTGGAAAGAGTAGTCTCTGCAAACAGCACAGCTGTGGGTGTGGGAGCCAAGGCAGGACCACACGGGTGTCAGCAGAAGCTACGGTGTCCTCCTCGGTCTCGATTTGCATGGTAGGAGCAGCAATGCCATGCAGCAGAAGCTACGCTGACCTGCTTGTACGTCTCATCTCTGACACTGATGTTCTTTCATCTCAAATAGTTTATGGCTTCTCTTTTCTATTCGTAGTAATACCACATTGCAAATTAGTAATGTCATGATGGGCAAGGGGGACCAGGCAGGAGCAGTCTGACTACAGTAGAAGGAAGGAGACAAGTCAGGAGGGAGGGAGAAAGACGGGCCAGGGAAAAGCAAGAGGAAGAAAAAGGGACGGGAGGTGGGGAGAGAAGGGGCAGCGGGTGGGAGGGCAGGGCAGGTGCAATGGAGCAGTGGGACCAGGTGGGAAGACGGGCCTCAGAGTCGCACAAACCTCCTGTCACGCCTGGGGTCTGCTTCTTCCAGGTCTGGCAATGCTTCATGATGACAAAGTCAAAAGTGAAAGCATTCAGAAGTCAGAGAACAGAAGAGATGGAGAAGCAGCCTGGGAGTGGGGAGTGGGGAAGCAGAATATGGGGAGTGAAAAGGGCGGAGGTGAACATGAAAGGGACATTTGTTTCTGAACGCCAGGCAGCCGTCACTGAAGCTCTGCCCCCCTGTGCACTTGGAGGACACCGTCTACTTCTGCTCCCCGCCGCCGGGCCACCCCACCAGGCGAGCAGTTACCCTTTACCTACTCACTGGTGGCTCAGGAGCTCATTCATGTTTGTGACATTGGCCTCTAGAATC
>NW_007798570.1:0-1292 GCF_000696425.1 Galeopterus variegatus | reverse complement strand
CCGTTGCCGGACACGGAAAAAGACAAAAAAAAAAAAAAAAAGAATTACCTGGAAAGTGTGAAAAAAAAATCAGACTTCTGGGACTCATTTCTTTAGGAAATTGTAATTCAGTATGGCTAGGGCAAGGTCTGAGAATTGACATTTTCCAAAAGCTCTCCGGGTATACTGCTTCTCTTGCAGAGGCAGGCACTGCATCTCCCGAAACTCGAGGGAAAGACTGGGGCACACGTCTGCAGAGGTGGGGAGTTCCCAGCTGCTTCTGCACCACCCACTAGCAGAGTGAAGCTTCTGAATGGTCCTTCAGGTATGCTCCTGTTCTGTCTTTCCTCTGCTGTGGCCCAGTTCTTAACATCCCAGGCCTGGGTTATTGAAATGTCCCCCCAACTCATCCCTCCACCCCAGTCCCCACTTCCTCTAGTGCTATGACTCACCGGCAGCACAGCCTCAATCAAACCACTCTCTTTCTAAAAATCTGCAGAGTTCCCCACCCTGATCTGTAAAATGGAGTCAAACACTTGTGATGGAATGGGAAACCCTCTACCACCCAGTTCCACACCTACTTTTCCAGCCTTCGATTTGTGTCTCTCGTATGATGTATCAGTCAGCATCCAGGCAGGAAATCAGGAACCTCACTACATTGTTGAACAAAAAATTATTTAAAATAAGGAATTGGTCAGACAGGTGTTGGAGGATTGAAAAAAATAAAAAGGAAATGTCGAGGTATTACAAAAGTTATGACCACAGGAAGCAGCTACCAATCCTAAAACTTAATCCCAAACTCAAAGCGATTGGGATAACTAGAACCTAGAGACACAGAGAGGGAGCTCTGTGGGGGGAGAGGTGCTCCACAGCTGCGGGTGACACAGGAGCTCGGTGAGGGGGGTCTTTCAGGGGAGACAGTCATGCCTCTGAAAGTGAGGGGGCTCCTCAGCTTCTGCTGTACTTCAGGAGTTTGGAGAAAGGCCTGTGTGGAACTGGGCTGGGATGACTAATGAGGGGGAGCTGCCCTGATGAGGACTGAGACTCCGAGGGGCACAGTAGGTCTGGAGTCAAAGGATCCTAGAGACTGGAGCCAACTGTGCCTGCTGGAGTGGAGGCTGTTGAGGGGACAATGATGACAGGAGGGGCACATCCTGTCCTTCCCCTGCCTTCTAGTCTCTCTCTAGTACCCAGTATTTGTGGACCCTAACAAAGAGCCAGCTGACAAAGGAGACAGGTAACCTGCAGATCTCCCAGCCCTGCACCACATAGAATGGTGCTTCAGAGCTGAGAGACAATAGCTTAACAACCGG
>NW_007798569.1:0-1292 GCF_000696425.1 Galeopterus variegatus | reverse complement strand
AGCCATGACCTGAGCTTTATTTTTATATTATTAATAAACATATCATAATCATTTCTCTGTCGTCATTTCATTGTCTTTTCCACAAATCTAATTATCCAGGCTACTGCCTCTACCTGTGTTTGTGTTTATGATTGGGGTGTGTGTGTGTAAACATCACTCATGGTAAGGACTGTACATAGTGTTCAGAAAATACTATCTGATGTTGATGCACTGACAGAATTAAAAACAAAAAGATTAAAAAGCTGCAAGACATCTGGATTAGAAGTTATAATCAAGTTATGAGTCCTGCCCTGGAATTACACAAATCCATGTTTGTTGTTCCAGATTAGACATACACTCATTGGGGTCTCTATGTGCCTCAATTGCTCAACTTTATAGTGAAGACTGGATTAATGCTTCTCAAACTTGGCTGACCATGAGAATCACAATGAGAGTTTTCCTGGACAGATAACAATGTATTCTAAGAGATTTTGATGAATTAGGACAAGGTTAAGTGGTATACAAAAATCTATATTTTGCACAAGCTCCTCTGGTAGTTTTCATGCTATCAGTTTCACACTTGGGAATTTATATTTGGGAAACGTAGACTCGGTGATTGTTGACATCTTAGAACATAAGAGCTTTATGAGTCAACAGAATCCCAAAAGCCCTTTGGACATACAAGGGTGCTTCAAAGTGTTCATGGAGAAATAGAATTAAAAGATAATATGAATCTTGCCATGAATTTTTTGAAGTACTTACCTTTTTTGCTATTTAATACACAGGGAATTAAAACTGAACTGAATTTAGAAAACTGTGTAATATATAAATGTAGTCCTTTTGATAATTTTCCTCCACGATACCCTCAAGGATACTAGGGATATTGGGATTTCTGTCCCTGAGAAGGTAGCAGCTGCCAGATTCATGATGCTCAAGGACCAGGAAGTGAAGTGTATGAAACAGTATTCAAGTGTCCACCAGTGAGTTTATAAACTTATGCCTGTTCATAAAAGTTCCTCTGAATCAACTCCCCTTAGAGCAATCAGTTCCTGGAAAGAGACAACCAGACTCATGAGAACTCAGACTCTCTCTCCAGTTCCGGTGCAGGTTAGTCTGATCAAAACAGCATTTTATTCTGTAGACGTATGATCACAACATCGGCTGCAAGCTTTGTAGATTTATAGCCTGGTTGTGACAAGATTGCAGATGTGACTTGCTTGGAATCTTCATTGACACACACACACACAAAGGGCAACTCTTTTCACTTTCCAGAGGAAAAAATAGTTGATTTAACAGTGGAAAAGTGGAAAAAA
>NW_007798568.1:0-1292 GCF_000696425.1 Galeopterus variegatus | reverse complement strand
CCTTTACCAGGATACAACCCAAAGTCTTCATGGAATTCCATACCTGCATTTTCTGCTTCACCTTGATCTATGGCTTGTAACAGTTTATGCATCAATGGAGCCTATGATGGGAGTTTTTTCTTTTTTTTTTGTTAAAATTAAGAACAGAGGAAATATGGTTTAGGGACAGAGTCTTTTTTTCCTTCTCTCTATTCATATTCCTCCCACCAATCACTGTTTCCATCAAGATATATATTTTTTATTTATGCAAGTACTCCATGTTCACCATTGAGAAATTGGAAAATACAGTCTAGCAAAAGAAAAAAAAAGTTACCCCAAATTCTACCATGCGAAGGTGACTGCTGTTAACGATTTGGTTTGTAGCAATGTTCTCATTGGCATGCACTGGCACACCAGTGTTCTGTGTTTTTTTTTTTTTTTTTTAAAAAAATTATGTATGAAAAGACAAAAGACAAAAAAAAATAAAAAAATAAAAATAAAAAAAATAAAAAAAATAAAAAAAATTATGTATGTATGTATTTAATCATTACACACTGTAAACATTTTTTTGTGGCCCTTTATCAATTTCTCCCTAAGTGTTCTGTGAACTCTTTATGGGAGTAATGTCCACTGTGGGTCTATGTATAAAGTTTGCTGTTACTATAACCGTGAATAGACAAATTGGGCCTGAGACAAAGTACAGCAGGATAATTAGGAAGCAGTAAGATCACAGTGTAATGTGCACCTAATGTCAAGGAAAGGTGGTACAGAAGTCATGTCAGGGCAGTAAACAGTTCAGCTCAAACAGGCACAGACCGGGTGACGATGAACGGAACAGTATGGGATTACTGTGGGATTGCTTAGTGCTTTTTTACAATCTTCAATTCTTTTAAATGTCCAGCCTCATTAATATTAAGGAGATATTAGTTGAAACAGCTCTGAACTCTACTACCACTCATTAAATTAGTAAAAAATTAATTACAATGACAAAACCCAGTGCTAGTGGAGGTATGAGAAATAAATACATTCATGTGTTGCTAGTGACATTTAAATTGCCCCAATGATTATGGAGTGCATTCTGTCCAATTTTGATAAGAGCAATAAAACTGATTTTGTGCTCTTTCAATCAGTTATCACCCACATTATGGGATATAGATTGAGGAAAAAAATCCAAAAAAAGAAAGCAATTTATATAAAGATAGTTATAGTGTACATGATGGGTAATCAGAAAAATCATTTGACAATGATTTTTATCTTCTAAATAATGAAGTCTTTGAATGGTGATCGAGCCTGCAGCTGTGGGAGAGAAGCCT
>NW_007798567.1:0-1292 GCF_000696425.1 Galeopterus variegatus | reverse complement strand
ATAAAGTCTAAGCTTCATAAAAGCAGGGACCTATCTGTTCACTGCTGTATCCCCAGCACCCAGCATAGTCCCTGGCACATTGCAGATAATCAATAAATATTTACAGAATAGATGAATGGACCTTCCACTCCAGAACATAAGCTCCCTGAAGGTTTTGACTGATTCTTCTTTACATGTTTCACACCACCAACTTCTGTGACTTTCATTCAACGGACACTTAACCATTTTTGAATGAAGAGCAAGGGAATTGAAGTTACTGAGAATACTAGGTATAAGTCTACAAAGAATGAGAAGGATTAACAATCCAAGCAACTACACATACTGGAGAGCACACTGGTTCCAAAACAAAAAGGTGGTTACGGAAAACAAAACCCAGTCTTTCTCCATTTCCCAACATTTCTGGGCTATGTTAGTATTTCTAATGTATTCATAAAACAGTTATCAAGATAGTAGATGTTTAAATCCTTACACTGGTGATCTTAATTTTCCATCCTTAATTAAACAGCAGGTTAAATCAGGACTCAGTTTTGGTTCGTCCATTTCATCGTTCCTAACAATCCTTGGACATACTAACACGCTCACACTTGGCAAAGGGGGCTCAAGAGGGCAGTGGCCGGTTCGAGGTGGCTCGGCTCATACATGTCAGTGTAAGGACTGTAACCCAGGACATCCGGCTTCTGAGCCACCGAACCCCGGCACCCAGGCCCTAGGGGGTTAACTAACTCAAGAGCCGGCTCCGCCTCTGCAGGAGTCGTCTCCTAAAAGGCAGAAATACGATTGCGCAGGTTCCCACACCAGCACGAGTGCTCCGCCGAGGTTCCCGCGGGACCGGGAGGCGCTGCCATTTATTAGAGAGCAGTTTTGCCCACAAACGCCTCGAAAACCCCAGCTTCCTGGTCGTTTGCGCAGCACAACCAGGACGAAGTAGGCGTCTACGAGAAGCGCTGTGCAAACTGCAAACCGCCAGACGGACGGTGACGAAGAGGAAGCTTTGCGAACAATACCTGAACGAGGCGGGGGACGAACAACTCGCTGACAGTGGGCACCGGTCAATACTGGGGAGGTCGGACGGGGGTGCTCGAGAGGGGCTCCAGTGCCCCCAGAGCGTCCGTTTCCAGGGCGCCGGAGTATGAAGGGACCTGGACAGCCCAGGCCAGACCCGCCCCCAGACCCGTCAGCCCGGGGACAGGGCCCTTTCTGCCCGTCGCCCCTCGCGGCCTGGCCAGCTGCGCCAGGTCTCCGTCCGGAGGGCCCCACCGCCCGCCCACGTCCCCCAAGCCCTCTCGGCGGCT
>NW_007798566.1:0-1292 GCF_000696425.1 Galeopterus variegatus | reverse complement strand
GTGTAGATAGGGCAACAATCCCAACTATTTAGAGCCTAGAACCCTGTGCCCAATGTGGTGATCCTGAGTTCTTTTGTCTGGAGGCTCTAACATGCTCTTCCATGCTCACTCAGGCACAGGCACAACAAAGATGCAGGCTGCCTGGGAACTGGGACTGACAGTCTTCAAGACCCCGGCATCTGAACTCACACAGCAACCCCTCACCAAGGCAGGTCTCTATAGTGCTGTTTGGCTCAGCTGCACTCTTTCAGGCCCTCAACCAAGCTCAAAAGTGTTTGGATAGCAGCTTGCCCTTCCTGCAACACACCTCCAGAGAGCTTCTGGGTCCTGTATCATTCACACTAGCTTGCTCTAGGCTCAACAGCTGGGCTGGGAGCCCTCTACAGAGCTCCCAGGACTTGTTGCCTCAGTGTACATCTGCTTCCAGACTGACAGCAGACCAGGCAGGGGCTCTAACACCCCATGGTTGCCCTCTCCAGAGTTTCTGGCCTTGGATGCACCCTGAAAGGCTGGCATCAGGCTCAACAGCTGATCGGATGGCTTCCTTTGGAGCTTCCAGGCCCCAAAACAGCTGTGTTCACCTATTTCCAAACCTGCAGCTGATTTCAGTAGCAGCTCTTCCTCACTCTGACACCATTCTAGGAAGTTGCTGGGTCCTGCAGCATCTATGCAAGCTTGATCCAGGCTCAGCAGCCAAGCCAGTGGACCTCTGCAACCATAGGCATCTACCCACTGACTGACAGTGGAGCACCCACCCAAACAAGAAATCCACCCCAACAGGAAAATGCCAAGGGCCCCTCAGTCTAGGCCACAAAGGCACCCACCAACAACTGTGATTGAATGCAGTTGAAGAAGTCACAAAGTCTGTACTATTGCATTCACACAGATCCAAACTTAAAATGCACAACTCAATTGACAATATAGAATACTTCTACAGGAAAGAATCTCCCCTTTCAAAAGCCACTCCTACAGTTAAAAGAAGAGACTATACCACCAGATACCCAGATGTCAATGCAGAGATATGAGAAGCATGTAAAAACAAGGATGCTTGACTCCCCCAAAAGAAGACTACAGTTCTCCAACACCAGATCCTAAACAACAGGAAATAGGTGAATTGCCTGAGGAGGAATCCCAAAGGGCAATACTAAAGATATTCAAAATGATGGATGAAAAAATAGAAGTCACAATGAAGTCAAAAATAAATTTGATGACATATATAGGAAATTCAACAAGGAGACAGAAGCTATTTTAAAAAATCAAGCAGAAATTCTGAAACTGAAGAATTCGTTCAA
>NW_007798565.1:0-1292 GCF_000696425.1 Galeopterus variegatus | reverse complement strand
AGAACATTGCGAAAAACAGTGTTTGGAAATGTTTACATTGTATGTGATTTTCTTGCTTAACACTATGACAGCTATTAAAATCCAGCTGTATAAAATAATTTAAGTTAGAGCTAGACTTCCAAATTAACGTATCACAAATAATTAAACCTAGATTTTCAAACATAATGAAGCATATTTATTCACATTCCTCTTGATAAAAATAATGGTTATTTATTATGATAAAAAGCATTTGTACTATTAGATATATTTAAAGAAAATAATATTTTTATTATTTCATATTTACTTCATGCTTTTGTAGTTCTGATGTTTGTTTTATCATGTGTCTAATGTAGTACATGTGTGCATATCTAGTACATGGACACACGTGCATGCTCAAAAGTTTTTTAGTGTTGGGATTCAACATCCAATAATTTTGGAGACTACTTCTTTAGGTGAAAGATCGTTAAACTTTTGGGCGCAGGGAACAGTCACAGACTCCTTTGAGACAATGAAAGATATGCACCCTCTTCCAAGAAAAATTACATACTCAGTCTGCCAAATAAAGCATGGATTCCAGTTAACCCCCCCTGGAGGAGGATGCACATGCCCTGAGGAGTTGTGCAACTTATCCAGGGTCACACAGTGACATAATTTGATCTTTCAGTAAAGACTTCCTGAGCATGTCTGGTTACTGAGGATGCAGACATGAAGACAGAACTCTTTCTGGTCGCCCACGGAATTCACAAGTCCATTGAGGACTCCAGTGTTCACCAAATTATCGCAATATGATTTGTGTTTAGGAGAAACTTGTTGTTTTATTTGACTAGCATCAATTGACACCAGCTGGATGAGGGCATTGTGCTGAACTCTGTGGGAAACACAGAGAAGGGTGAGGCAAGCCCTGTAGGGAATTGGGTCCCCATTACTTTCTTCAGCGTCCAGCACTTTCTGTAACACACCTTTTATATGCTGAATTCATGCTGTTCTTCATTATGATTTTGCAGCTGTTTCCTTCATGCACTAAATGATAATGTACAAGTAGGGAAAGTTGAGGCAGGGGATCGTACTCTGTCCCATTTCTGAGCAACTGAAGCTCTCTCATTGGGTTTATGTGCATTAATGTGTACTGTTTTGTCTGTGGGGTAAAGACCTGAACTCTTAAATAAATTGACAGATGGAAGAAAATAGGGAGTAAAAAAGGAGATACGGAATTTTGTAAACTTCATGTTCTCCTTCCCCAAAGACCTGAATCTATATAATGAGGTAGTAGAACAAATTCCTGCCAAGTCTGAATTTATTTCTATAAAAAAAAG
>NW_007798564.1:0-1292 GCF_000696425.1 Galeopterus variegatus | reverse complement strand
ATTTTCTCGTTGGATATAAACAATTATTTGCATCCTTGCTATGTCATTTGGAATCCAATAAAGTTTTTCAATTAAGATTAATTTTTACACTAGTTACAAAAATGCAATAGAAGAGTTAATCAAAACATTCTGGAAAACAACATCCATCCATTAAATCTTTAAAGAAATTTGGAACAAGCAAATTGATTGGCTTCTTGCATATGGTGCTGTTACAAAGTTAGTAGCACACTAAAAATTTCTTCATGTATAAATTAATTACATTCACATGCAATTCACATCACTATGCCTGACTTTGTGTTTTGATGCTTTTATAAGTTTATATGGAGTTGGTGCACCTTCTCCTTTAATGCATTCACAGCCTCGATGGTCCATTCTGTATCCTAGGTGCAGAGGAAGGCTGGAGTGCCTGGCCGACTTGATAGAAGCTACAAGGTTTAGTTAAATTATAGTTTTTACAATTGCTTGAAAGTTTTAAAGAAGGGTTACCTTTTTCAAAATTTCCTGTTTAAAACAAAGAAACACTCGACTCTTCGTTGTATTCTGGTATGCTTTCCAAAGAAGACTTCTGGTGTTTCCACAGTGATTGAGTTCTGAAGCTGGAAACGTGGAATTTTAGACTCTGTATATATTCAATATTCTTCCCAATATAAATGGAGGTGGAGAATCACAAGGTGCCATCAAAATTTGTTTAAAAAATATTCATAAAACTTTTTAGAACTGAAGTCTAAAATCTTGATTTTCTGGATTTTTTTCAATAACACCAAAAAGCAAAAACAAAAGCTGGCCTAGACTATCCCTATGAAACATGTTTGCTTCTAGATTTGAATTTTTTGTCACTAATAAAAACAGTAATATATTAACTCAAGAAATCAGGCCTTAAATAATTAAGATCAGGTTTATTAAACTCAGATGATTTTAAATTTAGGGGAAGAGTTATGAAATCTTCTTTTCTTAGGGTTTTAAAACATCTAATTAGTTCTCTGTTCATTTTATAATTAGGAGCAAAATGTTGTAACTCTTGCAGAAAAGTTTCTGTTGCTAGTAATCAAATCATTAGCAATGTAACTTTAAAGTTATTGTGTCTTTTGTTAAAATCTATCGTCAAAGTTTTAGATATGCCCACTCGATAATGAAATAACAAGGATTACTATGTTAATGCACATTTGTGCAGACATATCGACTTAGATAGAAGGGCTTGCTTATCTAGTCATTGGATTTTGCCAAGCAAAAGTGGAAATAATGTGACCTCAGTCACAGAATACAAACTGGTCCAAAGTGTGTACTTTACCTAT
>NW_007798563.1:0-1292 GCF_000696425.1 Galeopterus variegatus | reverse complement strand
CCAGGACTCAGAAGCTACCCTGCTCCTATGACCCTAATCATCACCCCTCATCCTTCCCCAAAGATAACCACTAACCTGAGTTTTCACACAAGAGTTTAGCTTGTGAAATCATACAGTACATAGTCTTGGTATGTATCTCCTTTTTAAAGGAAATTTATTTATTTTTTAATTGCAACATATTGATTGTGTATATTTATAGGGTACAGAGTTATACAATATATGATCAATATAGGTATACAATCTGATCAAATGTGGGTAGTTAGCAAATAGAGCAAAAAATTATCATTTCTTTGTAATGAGAGCATTTGAGTTTCTCTCTTCCAGCCATTTGAAAACATATAATAAATTATTGTTAATTGTAAATGGCTAGCACTACTGTACACCACTAGAACTTATTTTTCCTGTCTGCCTAGAATTTTATGTCTATTAACCAACAACATCCTATTCTTCCATACCCCCTCCTTCCCAGACTCTAATAACCACAATTCTACTCTCTATTTCTAAAGGTTTAACTTATTTAGATTTTTAGTTCCCACATATGAGCGACAACACGTGATATCTATTTCCCTGTGATATGGCTCCTTTTGATCAGTCTTAAATTTGTGAGATTCATCCACATTATGTGTATCTGTGGTTGTTTATTTACATTTTGTAATTTTTCATTGTCAATATATCACAATTTATTTATCTATTCAATTGTCAATAAACATTTGGGTGTTTCTAGTTAAGAATCACTACTAATTATGCCACTATGAGTATTACTGTACTTATATTTTGCTCATTTATCTATCGATCGATCTATGTATCTTTAACTTTAGGACATAATTTCAAATAATTTCTCAGAGTGGCTGTACCATTTACAATACCGACAGCAGTGTATCAACATTCTACATTCTTGCTGATACTTCTGATTGTCTTTAATTTTAGACATTCTGGAATACTTTTTAAAATATATATCGTTGAGGTTTTGATTGGCATTTCTTTGATGACAAATGTAGTCTAAAACTTTTTCATTTTTAAATTCATTTGGATATCTATATTTGTAAAGTGCCTTTTCATGTCTCTTCCATATTTTTTCCAGTGATATTCTTGCTTATTTTCTTATTTAATTTGTAAGAGTTCTTCATATTCTGGAAGGCCTTTATCATTATATGTTACAAATATTTACATCAACTCTGTGGCTTTCTTTTCTAGGGCCTTTTGATGAACATAATTTCTTAATTTTATTCTAGAAAATTTATTTATTAATAGTTTCTCAAATGGTTAGTGTTTTTTTTTTCTTTGTAACATTA
>NW_007798562.1:0-1292 GCF_000696425.1 Galeopterus variegatus | reverse complement strand
TACAATTTTCTGTGTGGACACACATTTTCCTTTTTCTTGGGTTTATACCTATATGTGGAATTGTTGGATCATATAGTAACTTTATGTTCAATGGTTTGAGCAGCTGCCAGACTGTTTTCAAAGTAGCTGAACCATTATGTATTCTCACCAGTGGTGTATGAAGGTTCCAGTTTCTCCACATCCAATACTTGTTGTTATCTGACTTTATGATTTCATCCTACTGGATGAGAAGTGATACCTTATTGTGGTTTTGATTTGCATTCCCCTGATGAATAGTGATGCTGTGCATCTTTTCATATACCTAGTGGCCATTTTTACATCTTCTCTGGAGAAATGTCTATTCAGATCCTTTCCCACTAATATAATTATTTTTTATTTTTTTGGAAACTGGCCTATGTGGGGATCCAAACCCATCAACTTAGTGTTATAAGGCTGCACTCTAACCAACTGAGCTAAGTGGCCAGCCTAATATAATTATTTTTTAGAGAATAAGTAACAGGAGAGAGAGAAAGCTATCTCACTAATAGATCTTCTGATGCTTGAAAACAAAAATAGAAATAACTACTCTAACTTTTAAGTCTCTAAACTTTTGATCTTGTTTGTTTTTTAAACACATTCATTAGAAAAGCTAAATTACCACTAAATCCTTTTGTTTTCTCATGTCTGTGATTTTACAGTAGTTATCCTTAAAAGATCATATATCATAATCTATTAAAAGATCATATGTAATAATCAGTGATTTCAGATATCAGAGAATCTTTGTGAGGAAATATGGTTATTTTCTATAATGGAAGTTCTTCAAGTATGGTCTGCATCCCCCTGGGAGTCACCAAAACCCTTTCAAGAAGTCCATGAAGTCAAAACTATTTTTCTAATAGTACTAAGACATTTGCCTTTTTTGTTGTGTTGACATTAACACTGATGGTACCAAAGCAGTGGCAGGTAAAATTGCTGGTGCCTTAGCAAAAATGAAGACAGTTGCAGTTTGCTGCAACTATACAATAGTCATTGTATTGCTCACTGCCAGGCACTAGTAGTTAATAAATAAAATTATTTAATTAAGTTAGAAATGCCAGTTGCGTTTAAGATAAAGGAAGCAGTAGAAACTTCTTTTTTGGTGGCTGGCAGACACGGGGATCCAAACTTGTGACCTTGGTGTTGTAAGGCTGTGTTCTAACCAACTGACTAACTGGCCAGTCCCTAGTAAAAATTCTTAATATTAAGTCTTCATCCTTGAGTCCATGCTTTTTTAATATTCTGTGTAACAACATAGTAAGTACACATCAAGCCTT
>NW_007798561.1:0-1292 GCF_000696425.1 Galeopterus variegatus | reverse complement strand
TGTTTTGTTTTTTAAATTGTTTTAAGCCAAGACTGACATGCACAGATCTGATGAAAATTCGAAGGACAAAATGAAACTGGGATCAGGGAAACCAGTTAGGAGTTTATAAGAATAACTCAGACCAGCAATCTTAAAGTATAGAACTGGAGGAGTCATGTTGGGAATAGCAAGAAGAGGACCAAGTCCAGAGACATTTCAAGGTCTAAAGTGAACAGAACTTGATGCATTTATGCTAAGACAGTAGGAAAGAACAAAGACTGAAAGTTAGCTGTCAACGTGGACAACATTAGTCATTACAGAATGCACGGAGAGAGGAATGGGTTATCTTTGGGTTTAGTTTGATTGGTGGTAGGGCTGGCTATTGTTAAGATGATGGGTTTGATTTATTTCTATTTTATTATTATTAAGTAATTTATTATTAAATAATTTTATTATATAAAATTCATATGCCATGAATTTGATTTGTTTTGGTGCAGAGTTCTATGAGTTTTAATACATTCATGTATTCATATAACCACCACCACAATCCAGATATAAAACAGTTCCATCACCTCCAAACACTGTCTTGGGCTACCCCTTTGTAGTCACACCCTTCCCCTCCCCTAGCTCCCAGCCCCTACTAATGAGCTGTTCTCAATCCCTATAATGTTGTCTTCTCTAAAATGTCACATAAATAAAATCATACATTTTGCAGTCTTTTGAGATTGACTTCCTTCACTCAGCATAATGCCTTTAATTCATCCTGGTTGTGTGCACCAATCGTTCTTTCTTATTGCTGAGTGGTGGTCCACAGTATGGCTATACCACTGGTAGTTCATCCACTCACTGTTAAAGGACATTTGGGTTGTTTTCAGTTTGGGGCAATTATGAATAAAGCTGTTATAAACATGTTTTCCTCTCAGAAAGCAGAAGTGGGGTTTTTTTCTTCCTTTTTTTATTAAAGTAAAATATACATAACATATAATTTAATCATTTTTAAGTGTAAAAGTTCAGTGGCATTAAGTTATAAACATTTTTGTAAAGGTTTTTGTGTGAATATGTTTTCATTTATCTGGGGTAAATACATCGAAGTGAAATTTCTGGGTCCATTGGGAAAATGTATCTTTCTTTCTCTCTCTCTCTCTCTCTCTCTCTCTCTCTCTCTCTTTCTCTCTTATTTTTAACCACCCTACTATTTAGATAAATAGCCAAAGTATTTCTTAACCACTAGTAATAGGCCAAAAAGAATTTTAAAAGTGAATGGAGGAATGCCTGACTAAACCTGAGACATGAAAAATAGTGGCAGATCTTTT
>NW_007798560.1:0-1292 GCF_000696425.1 Galeopterus variegatus | reverse complement strand
GCGTTTCTCAACTGGTAGGTGGTTGCTGTCCCCAAAGCCCACACTCCTTTAATGCCATGCCGAAACCTAGTTCATGGCAATACGGCAAAATTTCAACTAGTACTTTGTGAAAGGCCCTGCAGAAGATATAAAGATGAACAAACTACCCAGAGATTTCTTTAAAAAGTTCCCTTTGTGATTATCTCAGAAAACTGTTACTATTCCCAAGGGAAAAGAGGTGTCAAAACCATACTGACTATACTTAGTTTATATATTCAGTATGTCTTTGTTTAAAAATATAGCATCAATCAAAGACAAATTTATACTGGGTAACATAACCTGGCCAGAGAAATGTTTTGATTTATGAAATAGCTCTCTCTAAGGAAGCTAAAGCAGATAAGCCATAGCAACTGGATCCCCTGCCCTGTGACTAGGACCTGGAAGAAATGATCCATTGAAAGATGAGCTCCTGCTTCAGATGGAACAGTCTTGGGAAAGATCACAGCCTGATGGAGAGGAGGGGCTGGGGGCAGCACACTACAAATGCCAAGCCACAACCCTGCCTCTTTGGAGGATGCTTTGATTCCCAACTGGACCTCAATGCCTTCCTCCATAGGACAAGCTAACAAGTGAAAATGGGGACCCAAGGCAGGCAAGTCATTGTTCAGAGATACAAGGCAACTGGAGCCACTTCTATCCCTCCCTTTTCTTTTCTTGCTCATGCAACCAAATAAATCATTTTTAAGTACTCGGGGTAGAGTATCAAGTTTGGTCAAAACATGTGAGAGAACTTGGGAATCTGCTAGTCAAATGAGCTCAAAGTCTCTCTGAAATAGAGACACAAACCTGGTACTCAAAGTCATCATCAATATGATGGGACATGGTATTCTCAACTCCTCCTATATGGTTGGCTAAACACAGAACTCTGGCTAAATCCAACTCTCCACCTACTCTGCGCCAGCACATGTGCAGCTGGACATGGCTGGGGAAATGCACACTTCCATGCTGTGGGGCCCCACTTTAAATTCATGCTCTTGAATCTTCGGCGGGCCCCTAACGGCATCTGACAATCATATGTATCTCCCCCTCCTCAGCTCTCCCAGATGGCAATTCATACCTTCCCCTTTTTCCCTAAACTCCCAACATCTCCTTCCCTCTTCTTTTCACTGTTTTAATTTTTATTATGGAAGTAGGAAAAGCATAATGAACCAACCACGTGCACATCGGCCAGCTTCAACCATCATCGACTCAAGGCCAACTGCACATCATCCGCACTCCCCATCCTGCCACTGTGTTATTTTGAAGCAAATTCC
>NW_007798559.1:0-1292 GCF_000696425.1 Galeopterus variegatus | reverse complement strand
CTTCATCTCTGTCACATTATTCCTCCACCTGGCGCTCACTTCATACAGGAAGTCAGCTCTGATCAACCCCACCTGCCTGGGTACTCCAATGGCTTCCTCTCAGAGGTCCATCTGGCCTTGTTGATAACTATAATATCGTAAAGCACCTGACTCTGCCACATAATTGGGCTTTCTGTGGATTGAAGTGCTATTCCTGAGGTATTGAATGTCTTTTCCTATAAATCAGAAAGCACATTAAATAGGTCTTCATGATCTGACAGCAATGTTATAAGGAGTATGTCTGAATGTTTTTTCATAGCTTTATGAAATTATGGGGTTACCTATTGCCAATCTCCCCCATTATACTTAGCTTCCTAAGAGCAACAACTGTACTGTCTTACTTCCTATGGCTCCCCACAACATCTCCTCATTGTAGATGCTCAGTCAGATAATGAAATGACTGTCTTGGGTCCCTCTGAATGGTAAATTACCTGTGAGGTGACACTAAAGACCAAGGCTCCAAAATTACCCATAGTGTGACTCAGTAAATATGTGCTGAGCAAAGATCATAAAATTTTGGAGCTAGGTCCTCACTTTTCAGGAGATAAGGGCTTGGGGGTAGGGGGGAAGAATTTTGCTTAAAATAACAGTTCTTGGCCACTCTTACAAACCTTTTTCTGTGTCTTGTTCTGGATTTAGGAGGTCCTCAGGGACACAAGGGTCAGCTACAAGGGAAGAGGAGCTATTAGAAGGCTGGCTCCTATGCCGCTCTAACACATCTTCCAGTTCAGTCATTTCCTGTTGCATCTTTATCAGGCTATCTTGAATGGTATCCTTCTGCTGCAAAAACAGGAGATGACACCAAGAAAGTTATATACCTTGAGAAACTTGCCATATAGTGAAAATAAGTCACACCAATTAATTTTGGCATGGGAATTGAAATCACCTACTATGGAATTATAAATTCTGGCTGAATACCTTTAAATCCAACCATATTCATGCAATTAATGCCCATGAAATTATTTCAGAATGATGTTGGGGGGGATGTCTTTGTTGTGATGTTCTTTTAAAGTTGGTTATTTTCTTTTAAAGCTAGGGAGTGAAAAATTATTAAGGTACTGAAACACTATTGATATTTAAAATTAGCATGAATCTATTGATATTTTACACAGGCTGTGTTTCAAAAATCTGTTGATAATGTTGGTATTGTGAGACTCATAAACCATTTAGGTTAGTCCATATGAAAATGTGTGATTTGGGGCCGGCCCGGTGGCACACTGGATAGTGCGCCGCTTGGGAAGCGCGGCGGCGCT
>NW_007798558.1:0-1292 GCF_000696425.1 Galeopterus variegatus | reverse complement strand
CACCCAAGTTTCCCAATCTTGATGGGGGTAAAGTTGGGAAAATATTCTCAAAGGGAAAGATAATGGATCAGAAGGGATGTTCTGTTACCAATAACACTTTTAACTCACCCACACTCAATCATCATTCCCCATGATTATCATGCAACTATTTATGGGAGAAAGAGAAATATAGTCTCATCTTTGTTTTTGTTTTCATTCTTCCTCTCCACTAGAAAAACTCTCCCAATTTGAAGTGCTCTGAACCTATTAAAACCTTATACATCCTATATTGAGAGAAAAACTAATCTGGAAGTTAATCACACAGGACTTTATATCATTAGTAATTGTTTTGTGTTTCCACATCTTGTATCTTCACCTCCAGCATTTGCTGCTTGAAGGCAGGAATTGTGTTTGTGCGTGTGTGTTTGTGTCTGTGTGTGTGTGTGTGTGTGTGTGTTTTTAAATCTGTATAGTGCCTGGATGCCAACATGTGACCCACATGACGTATGTTGTGTTCGTAACTCTCTAACATCTATTGAGGATGCTGGCAGCCACTTTAAAAATATCAGAGAAGGCAGTGAAACTTGAGGACATAGCTCATGCACAAGGAAAGTAGGTCAGAGCTGCACCTATTTTTTCAAGTTAGGGGAGCTGTACAGATTTGTCTAAGGCAGTGTTGTCCCATAGAAATATAATGCACCATGTGTGAAATTAAAAATTTTCTAAGAGCCACATTAAAAAAGTAAATATACACAAATGAAATTAATAAAATATTTTAATCCAATATATCCAAGATATTATTGCAACATGTAGTCAGCATAAAAATTTTTAAAAATATATTTCATGTTCTTTTTTTCATGCCAAGTCTTCGAAACCCAGTGTGTATTTTACACGTGCAGCCAATCTCAGTTGGGATTAGCCACATTTCAAGGCTACTGTGTTAGTGCTCGTCTAAGGTCCCATTGCCAGTTAATAGCAGAGCCAGAAATAGAACCCACATCTCCTAACACTTTGGCCAATATTCTTTTCACTACACGAGAGGGAAGCAAGAAATTTCCAGAATGCTGCACTCCCTTCTCCCACACTGTCTCCCCAGCCTCAGTCATGAGCTGAAACCCGGTAAATGCCTCTGAAAAGCTCGTAGTCACACAAGGCCTCTGAGAAGTCTCAAGAGAAATTTGGTTTGCCTTGCTTTTAATAATGTGGGTTTAAAATAGTGTGAGGAAAATTTTTAAAGGTTGATGAGAGCAAAGATCAGCCCGGGATGGGATCTTGGCAGTTGATGGTGTCAAAGTTATTATCAAGAACCTATT
>NW_007798557.1:0-1292 GCF_000696425.1 Galeopterus variegatus | reverse complement strand
TAGACTTCTGAAGTCAGAGATCATATCTTCTTGGTCATCATATTATTTCATGAACCTGGCAATTCATGCACAGAGGATATTCTCAGTAATTATCCATGGAAAGAATGAAAGATTTAATGTCATCTGCCCTATTCTAGTTCCTCTCTCCTCAAGTTGTTAGGAATTTCCAGAATTAAGACTGAAAGAAAGGCAGGAAATCAGGTTTTCCCAAATTTTGGTGATCCTCCCTTGGCTACTTAAGAAGGGCGCTAGACCCCTCTGGTGTCCTGGCCTTTCACCCTTTACCACAGGTTGTAAGAGTGGTAGCCAATGGGACAGAACAGCCCCAAACAGTTATTTTGATTTACACATTTGCACTTTTTGAAATTTTCATGTCAAAACAAAAAACAAAGTTTAATTGGTTGCCAACCAATTAAATTAGGAATTAGGAGATTTCTCCAATTAGAAATTAAGAGATTTCACATAAAAAAGATGATTCTTTTAATAGAAATCAGAATATATTTCTATCCCAGATGGCCAGAGGGCTTGACTGAGCAGCGGCTGCCTTCCCATGCCTTTTCCAGTTCATCATGCCATGTGATGTGCTGTCTGCATGGTCAGTAGGTGCTTGGGTTCAATATCCTCAGCTACACAGAGATATATGCTTAGCTCAGCTTCTAAGTGTCTGTCTCTTATGAAACAAAGATTGTAGGTTCAGTGGTTGAATGGGCCATTTAGTTGCTCCTGTCATTTATCCATCAAATAAGTGAAAATAATTTTGGCTTTGTGTTTAAAGCCCTGTGCTTGAATGCTTGCTCTAATATTTCAGCATGTAACCTAACCTTTCTGAGCCTCTGTTTCCCATCTGTAAAATGGAGACTGTAATATTCTTCATGGGCTTGTATCGTTAGGATGCTTCATTAATGCCACAAAATTTAATCTAACCTACACACATCGGGAAAATGAAAGAAGATAATTAGATTCTTCTCCTCTAGATTGATGCAAATAATTTTAATCTTTTGTTAGGTTATATTAACAATGAAAATACATTAGGCAAATGAAGTACTGATACATACTGCAACATGGATGAACCTTGAAACTATTATAAATAAAAACAACACAAAAGGTCATATGTTGTATGATTCCATGTATACAAAATGTCCAGTAGAGGCAAACTATAGAGACAGAAAGTAGATTGATGTTTCCAGGAACTGAGGGGAGAGGGACATGAGGAGAGACTGCTAAAAGTCACGTTTCTTTCTTGGGGTGATGAAAGTATTCTGGACTTAGATAGTGGTGTTGGTTGCACAACC
>NW_007798556.1:0-1292 GCF_000696425.1 Galeopterus variegatus | reverse complement strand
TGATTATTGTGTCCCATCACCGAAACCTCCCTCCCTCCTCCCTCTCCCCCCTCCCAACCAATGCCTTCTTTAAAAGAAAACTAAGGAAAACATACTTGACAAATTTAATGAAAATGTTTAGTTTGTGTCCAAAAACTAAGTCCTAAGAGGCACTAATTGGAAATAAAGTCCCTTCTCTCTCTCCACTGCCTTTCTTAACATTTTCTTGGAAACTCTAAAACTAGTTTTTAAAACTCTGCTCTTAAAATGGATCCTCAACCGAGAGGAAAATTTCCCATGACCATGTGGAATACAATTTCAAAGTGATATGGACTTTTTTAAAAAATGTGCTAAACTATTACGGCAACCAGCACCTTCCATTCTCCAAGAGTCCTTTAAACAAAACTTTATTTTTTTTATCCTGATATACATACCTGACTAACTTTATATTCACATGGAATATAGGTTGGAGTGTACGGAGCAAGGGTCCATCTAAATATGAGCACCTTACTTGTTAACCAAATCCCCCTATTTTCTAACTGCAAATTAGAGTTTTATGTGTGTGTTGTAGTTGAAGATTTTAACCAACCTCGCTGGCTAATGAATTAGCTGAGTTGATTATTGGAAGATAATAGAAGCTATTCCTTTGACCAAATTACCAGATAATTTGATTTTGTGTTGCAAAATTGTGTAAATTATAACAATGGTATACAATATGAGAGAGACTTCCCTTTCTCTTTCACTTTCTTGCAGCTTGAACTGGATATTGAAAATTCATCCTTGGTTTGAACAGCTAAACTTTCTGGATAACAGATTCAAACATTCCCTCTTTCCTCTGTGCATTCTCCACTAGACTGTACATTTCATGCAGACTCAGCTGTGCCTGGCTTGACTGCCACTTCTCCAGAGTCTAGCCCAGTACCTGACTCAAAGGTAGTGTTCAGTAATGGTTTATAAAGATGCCTTTGGATGTCACAATAGGTCAATCCTATTTAGTTTTCTGCTGAACAACACCGTGTGAGTGATATCAATAGGTCAGAAATTGGTGTCCTCAGAGCCCCAAGGATTCAGGCAGAGGCAGGAAAGGAGACATCAGAGTCACTAAGGAAGAGCCATTGGATGTCTTCCAACTCCTCTCTCTACCCCCGCTTCAGTCAGATCAGCTCTGCTTTAATCTGGGCTTCTACATAAGATTTTCTGAATTAAGAGTTCCAGGCTCAAAAATAACAAAAACGTTTGAAAAGCTGTAGAACACTTCAGGCTGTATTTCAATGAGGTCAAATGTAATATTTCCTAATACTTTTCTATGAATT
>NW_007798555.1:0-1292 GCF_000696425.1 Galeopterus variegatus | reverse complement strand
ATCTTTTGTATTGTTTTTTAAATCTCGAATTCATTTGTTTTTACTCTGATCTTTGTTATTTCTCTTCTTCTTACTGATTTGGGGTTCGGTATGCTCTTGTTTTTCCAGATCCTTGAGGTGTGACATTAGGTTGTTTATTTGGAGTCTTTCTTCTTTCTTGATGTAGGCATTTATTGCTATAAACTTCCCTCTTAGAACTGCTTTTGCCGTACTTCATAGGTTCTCATATGTTGTGTTTTCATTTTCATTTGTCTCCAGGAATTTTTAAACTTCTTTCTTGATTTTTTTCTTTGACCTATTCATTGTTTAGGAGCATGTTGTTTAACCTCCATGTATTTGTACAGTTTCTAGTGTCCTTTTTGTTGTTGATTTCTCGTTTTATTCCATCATGGATGGATAAGGTAGTTGATATGATTTTGATTTTTTAAAAATCTGTTGAGACATTTTGTGACCTCACAGTATGGTCTATTCTAGAGAATGTTCCATGTGCTGCTGAGAAGAATGCGTATTTTGTAGCTGTTGGATGAAATGTTCCATAGATGTCCTTTAGGTCAAGTCGGCCTATAGTGGAGATTAATTCTGATGTTTCCTGGTTAATGTTCTGTCTGGACGATCTGTCCTTTGCTGAAAGTGAGATATAAAGTCCCCAAATATTATTGTGTTGGAGTCCATTTCTCCTGTTAGGTCCTAATAGTAATTGCTTTGTCTGTGTGCTCCAGAGTTGAGTGCATATATATTTAGAATTGTTATATCCTCTAGTTGAATTGATCCTTTTATCATTACACAGTAACCTTCCTTATCTTTTTCTTACACTCTTCAGCTTGAAGTCTATTTTATCTGATATAAGTATAGCTACTCCTGCTCATTTTTGGTTTCCATTTGCATGAAATATCTTTCTCCATCCCTTCACTTTCAGGAAGTATGTGTATTTCTTGGTTAAGTGAGTTTCTTGTAGGCAGCATACTGGTGGTTCTTGTTTTATAATCCATTCAGCCACTCTGTGTCTTTTAATAAGGGCATTTAATTCATTTACATTTAGGGTTATTATTGATATATAGGGACCTGTTACTGTCATTTTGCTATTTCTTTTTCTGGTTGTTTTGTGGATCCTTTTTCCTTTTTTCTGGTCTTGCTGTCTTTTTTGTAGTTGACAGTTTTCTCTAGCTTTACATTTTGCTTCCTCAGAATTTATTTTTAGTATCTCTTCTAAGTTTTTGTGTTATGGTTACCATGAAACTTACAAAAAAAATGTTGTAGTTATAACAAATTATTTTAGACTAAAGAAAAACCTA
>NW_007798554.1:0-1293 GCF_000696425.1 Galeopterus variegatus | reverse complement strand
AGGGAGGGGGGAGAGATAGGAGGGAGGGAGGTTTCGGTAATGGGCCACAATAATCAACCACGTTGTATAGTGACAAAATAAAATAAAACTAAAAAAGAAAAAAGTAAACCAATCAAAAAATGGGCAAAGGCTGAATAGGCATAAAAAAATGTTATGAGTAAATTTCTATTTCAAGATAATCTGAATCATGTACATAATTTTTTTCACTTTTTTAGTATATTTCTATATTGAGTAGTCCTTACAATTATATATTCACAAGTATTCTAAAAACTACTATGAAAATTCACTTCCTCAGATATATATACTCACTGTTTATTGAAGTTACATGAGATTTATCAAGCTCTGTACATTTTAAGATTCTTTTACAATCAAAGCACTTCGAATTTTTTTCATAATATATGATTGTAAAAAGAACTTCCTTTACAGATAGTCAGTATAAAACAGCACCATTCTGAATTTGATGAGTGTCCTATATTAATTTGTTAAGGAAATGGGCATGAAAAATGTTTATTTGACCATATACTAAACAGATATTTAATGAGCACTAATTCCATTTCTAAGACACTGCGAGATACACAAAGATAAATGAGATTTAGCTTCTAACCTTAAGAAGATTATTCTTACTAGAAATGAAGAAGAGGATGCAGAAAAAAATGACCACAAAGCAGACTAGGATGTATTCTAAAACATGTTTTAGAATCAAGGTAGGCAGAGATGAAAAAATACATACAGACAATCTCCAGCTTACAATGGTTCAACTTACAATTTTTCAACTCTGTGATGATGCTTGTACAAGTCATTCTATATTTCACTTTCAGTACATTCTTCAATAAATTGCATGAAATATTCAACATTTTATTACAAAATAGACTGTGCATTAGATGATCTTGTCCCACTGTAGGCTAAGCTATGATGTTCAGTAGGTTAGGTGTATTAAATACATTTTCGATTTATGATATTTTCAATTTATGATGGGTTTATTGGTACATAACCCCATTGTAAGTTGAGGAGCATTTGTATTTATGAGAATAATAAAAGATTTATGCAGAAGGTGTTATAGAGACCAGGCTTTTTAGGACACATAGGATGTCTACAGATAGCAATAGGAAGAGAGAACAAAAGAAGTTGATAGTACTTACGTGGAATTCGATAAGTATTTGAATGGAAGTGGTGGGGAGAGATGTCTGGAGACTTAAGGATAAGGAACTAGAGTCTCTAACTGAAGAGCTGGAACCAAACTTGTAGGCAGTAGCAAGCCAAGAAAGAGTGTGTGTGTGTGTGTGTGTGTGTGTG
>NW_007798553.1:0-1293 GCF_000696425.1 Galeopterus variegatus | reverse complement strand
TATAAGTCTCTGTTGCAAGATAAGAATTGTGGCACAGCAGGTTGCTGACTCAAAGACAGACCAGTTACTGATTATTATGTAAAGATACTGAGAAATTGCTATAAAAAGGAATATTGGCTAAGATAAAATTTGTGTTGATAAGACCACTTAATTGCCTTACTGGAATGTCATCTGGCTTGTTTCACTGAAAGTTACCAGCCTATACTGTTAAACTATAACCCCACCTATGTCTCTTCCTGTAACTTCCTGGTCTGGAAAATAAATACAGGAAGAGAACCCCAATTTGGTGTTAATTTCCCAAGGAAGGGCCTCTCTCTTGAGGGTTCTGGCAGGAGATTAACCACTTCGGGGCCTCTCACTGCTCAGAAGAGATGGGCTTTGAGTAATCCTTTGCATCTCCATCACTCAGGGGAAGTACGGTGACAAATCTGTGGGGGGCAAAGCAACGCAAAGCAACAATAAAATCTCTCCTACTCCATATGTACACTATTGCAGTAGCCTCTTAAAATGGATCCCGGACTCCTATCCACTTGTAAATAGTTCATTTTATTAGATTTTACTTTGTCGTACTGGTTCACCGAACTATTGAGATTCAGAAAATAATTCATTTTCCCTTACCCTTTCAAATCTACTCCATGGTGCTAATTCTTCCCCACCTTGTGGATGAAATCTCAGGCAGACCCCACAGCCTATCCTCATATTCTCAGATAATAAAAAATCCCCTGGACAGTTCTTGTCACAAAAGTGTCAGTTTTGTAATTAACATACTGGCCACTGTAATAACTGTAGTAGTCAGGGTTCCCCAGAGAAACAGAACCTATAGGAAGGTATATACATGTCTGTGTGTGTGTTGAGGGAGAGGCTGGCAAGTCCGAAATCTCAGGGCAGATCAGCAGGCTGACATCTTTCTCCTACAAACCCTTTTCTGTATGTCTGGACCACATTATGACCTCAGCAGGGGTGAGGCAGAAGAGCTACAGCCTAGCTTTTGGTGGCTTTCTTTGGAAGTCATTCAAGGTGCTCTCACATCTCACTGTGGATTATGGCTTCTATTATCGTTAGACCTCACTTCCTTCCCTTCCCTCCAACACTGTGTGCTCTCCTACTGTTCCTCCTTTCCACCCATGGAAATCCTTCCTTCAAGGTACCACCTAAATCCCACATCTGCTGTGTCCCAGACCCCCTCAAGTGAAGCGATCTTTTCATACTCGCCCTCCCAGCACCTGCTCTCATTTTTGCTCACTTGACAGAGGGGCAGAGTGGCAGGGGCTGGGCCTGGAGTCAGGCGATCTG
>NW_007798552.1:0-1293 GCF_000696425.1 Galeopterus variegatus | reverse complement strand
ATAAGTCTAGGAATGAATCTAACAAGAAATGTGCAAGACCTGCTTGAACAAAGCCATAAAATTTATCAAAGGACATAAAAAAGAATTGAATAAATGGAAAGACACCGCATGTTTTTACATGTAAATACTCAATATTGCAAAGATGACCATTCTTCTCTAATTTGCTATTCATTATAGTTCCAATCAAAAGTTCAATAGATCACTTTTTGGAATTTGACAAATAGATTTCAAGTTTATCCTGGTAATATAGTTTGGATATGTTTGCCCCCCCCCCCAAAAAAAAAAAAAACCTCATGTTGAAATCTGATCCTGAATGTGGCAGTGTTGGGTGGTGTTTGGATCATGGGGGTGGATTCCTCATGAATAAATTATTGCCCTCCTTGGGTGGGGAGGGGGGGTGAGTGAGTTCTTGAAGGAATGGGTTAGTTCCTGGGAGAGCTGGTTGTTAAAAGTAGCCTGGCACCTTCCCTCTCTCTCTTGCTTCTTCCCTGGCCATGTGATGTCCCTGCACCTGCAGGCTGCCTGCACTTTCCACCATGACTAGAAGCAGCCTGAGGCCCTCACCAGAGGCAGCTGCCCTGGAATCATAAGCTCACAAATAAGCCTCTTTTCTTTACAGATTATCCAGTCTCAGGTATTCTGTTATAGCAATACTAATACACCTGGAAAAGAAAATATACAAGAAGAACTAAGAAACATGTTGAGAAAAAAAGCAAGGATGGGGAAAAAAAGAAGGAAGAGGTGGTAGTTTTTAACCATATATTAAAACATACTCCAAAGCTAAAATAATTAAAACAGCATGATATGTATGCAGGAATAGATAGATTAAATTGGGAAGGATAAAATATTCCACAAACAGACTCTATAATGTACAGGAATTTAATATGTGATGAGGAAGGCATTTCACTGGGAGAAAGAATGAACTACTCAAACAAATGACATTGTCCTTGAACCCATTCCTTTTCCCTTGAGAAAGGCATAATACAGAGTGGAAAGACTGCTGGCTTTGGCATCAGAGAAACCTGGATTTGAAATGGCATCTCTTTCAATTATAGCTGTATTACAATGAGCAAGTTCCTTCACCTCTCTTTCTTTTACAAAGAGGAACGTCAATCCCTGTCCACCTACCTCACAGGATTGTGATGACAAATGGGACAACCTGTACATAAAAACATAGCCCATGTGTTGCAATTCTCAGGACTCTAGTAATGAAAGCCCTGGGGTTAAAATAGAACAAAACAAAACTCTTATGTTTCTAAAGCCTGAAATGTCGAAATGTTACCATTAGAACAT
>NW_007798551.1:0-1293 GCF_000696425.1 Galeopterus variegatus | reverse complement strand
AGGCTCCAGTTTCTGATTGCAGAGAGCTCACAGTCACTGAGTGTGTGAGGTTGCACTGATGAAGGTTCAGGAAGGGAAACAGCCCAATCACAGGTCATAGGAGTCACTTGCCAGTACACAGATTATTCCCCATGTGGGATCCCCTGCTCTGCCTTTCTTGAAGAAATATTTGGTTGGTAGCTATGCTGTCATGTAGTCTGCATACTAGAAGATTTTAGGGTAGGGTTAAGTTCTACAGAAAGTACAGAATTTTTGCTAAATAAGAGAGGAAGGAGGTATTCTAAGTATGAAATTTTCATGAACCATGTATAAATATGGACATTACAGTGGAAAGATGAGGCATGACTGTGGGTGGAGGGAGGCAGGAGGCATTGGGGAGGAGCATGGATTTGGAGTCAGGAAGAGCTGCATTCTAACCTTGACCTTGTCTATGGACAAATCACAATTCCCCTGATCCTCAGTTTCCTCATCTGTAAAGTGATGCTATAAGAAGGGGTAGAGTGAAAATTATACTTTAAAAAAAAGAAAGTCTTAGCACAGTGCCAGGCAAGGAATAAACTTTTAATAAAAAGTTGCTATATTATTTAAATGTTTTTGTGTTTGAGGAGTAAGATCCTATCTAGTTCCCCAGGCACAAGGTGACCATGCCTACTTGGAAACTTTGACTTACCATCCATTTAATTTATTTGTATGTATATATTGTTTCCCACCTAGAATACAAGGAAAGAAAGCTTTTTTATTACTGTCCCACATGTTAGAAACACTTGGGGAAAATCAATGACCATCAGCAATCCTTGTCTCTGCTGAAGGATGGTTGGAGAGGAAACTCAACCCCAGACAGGCTCGTCTTTCCAACAAGTAGTTTTCATGGCGTATGTGTGTTTGGTGGGAGGTGTACACCCACCCTCCCCTGCTTAGGCCTCCATGACTAGTTTGCACTAGGAGTCCTTACATGGGAGGAACACAGATGCACTACCAGCTCCCCTGAGGGCTGAGACTCAGCTGACACTGGGGTCCAGACATGCAAGGTCAGGCGCCTTGGTCAGAGCCCTGAGGTCGAGCTTTGGAAACTGAGAGACTCTCAAGGCTCTAGGCTCTTCTGCATTGAAATTGAGTTCTATGGGCTAACTCTGGGAAAATGGAGCCTGATGATGAGAATTATGTTGAGAAGCATAATATAAATACAAATTGCTATTATGTCAGCTTCTGAGGAGCCACTTCAATCCAGTTGGGCACCTTTGATTTTCTTCTCCAATTCCTTTCCTCCTTTAAAAAATTTAATAAGAACTTGTT
>NW_007798550.1:0-1293 GCF_000696425.1 Galeopterus variegatus | reverse complement strand
TGTGGGAGCTAAAAATAAATAAATTAATTCACTCACATACATACATACACACACACACACAAAAAAAAACGGGGGGGGGGAGGAAGATATAACAACTACAATTTTTTTTTTTTTGAAGTTCCTACAACAAGCAAATGGAAAGGACATGCTTGGGTGGGTGGGGTAAGAGGGAGGAGGGAGGGAGTTTTCGGTGATGGGACATAATAATTAACTACATTGTATATTGACAAAAAAAAATATGAGTTTTGGCTAAAAAAAAAAAAAAGATATTTCTAATTTAGAATATTGCACAAGGAAGAACCTAGTCCACCAGGAAAACAGAATGAGAATTAACTGCCTAGAATGAAAATTAACTGTTGTAATTGCATCTAGTTATGATACTTTTGTTGAAGCAAATTTTTTTAATGTATCCATAGAACATAGATATAGAGGAACTATGTTGTTGTTACCTTTATGTACAAATAATAGGCTAATTTTATTTTCTATCAGTCATCCTACTTAGGGTACCATGGAGAGAAAAAACAATATGATATAAAATTCTGTGTAATTTCAAAAAATAAAAAATAAAAAAAATAAATGAGAGGCTGGTGAATGGACACAAAATTTCAGCTAGATAGGAAAAATAAGTCCTACTGGTGTACAGTCAACCCAGGAATCTATAATTAACAATGATTTACTGCATGTTACCAAACTAGAGGAGATCAAATGGTCTCACTGCAAAGAAACGATTAGGTTTTGCCATAATGAACATGCTAATTACCTTGAATAGTTCATACACATTGTGTATATGTATTGGAATATAACTCTGTACCCATTTATATGTACAATCAATATGTTTAAATTAAAAAAAAATTTTTTAAGTCCATCAATCCCACTAATGGGTATACATCCAAACAAAATGAAATCAATATGTCAAAGAGATATATGTACTTCCATGTTCACTGCAGCATTATTGACAATAGCCAAGATATAGAAGCAACCTTAATGTCCACCAGCTGATGAATGGGTAAGAATATGTAGTATACATACACCATGCAATACTATCCAGCCTTTAAAAAGAGGGAAATCCTGTCATTTGTGATGAATGACATGGATGAATCCAGAGGACATTAGGTGAAACAAACCCAATGAAGAAAGACAAATACTACATGGTCTCATTTATATGTAGAATTTTAAAAAGTTGATCTCAGGACTGGCTGGTTTGTTCACTTGGTTAGAGTGTGTTTCTGATAACACCAAGGTCTAGGGTTCGGATACCCACAGGGGCCAGCCACAGACACACACACACACACA
>NW_007798549.1:0-1293 GCF_000696425.1 Galeopterus variegatus | reverse complement strand
ACTGTTGGTAGGACTGTAAATTAGTACAGCCATTAAGGAGAACTGTATGGAGGTTCCTTAAACAACTATAGATAGATCTTCCATATGATCCAGCAATCCCACTCCTGGGGATATATCCAGAGGATTGGAAAACATTAGGTCAAAGGGACACCTGCACTCCCATGTTTATTGCAGCCAACCTAAATGTCCATCATTGGATGACTGGATAAGGAAGTTGTGGTATGTATACACAATGGAATACTACTCAGCCATGAAAAAGAATGAAATTCTGCCATTTGCAACAACATGGATGAGACTGGAGAAAATTATCCCAAGTGAAACAGCCCAGGTACAGAAAGAGAGATACTTCATATTCTCACTCATAACTGGGAGCTGAATCCATAAATAAATGAACAATAAAGACAGACAGAGAGAAAGAGTGAAAGAAACAACAATCACAGTAATACATTGAACTTTTAGAAAACTAGAGGTGGAAAAGAGGAGGGAAGGGGGGTGGACTAATGAGGAATTGATCAACGGACACAAAGAATGATTGCGTATTATAATGATGAATAAGCTAACTATAATGATCTAACCACCACACACTGTAAACAATTACTGAAAGTCAATATTGTACTCCACATCTACGTATAACAGAAAACAAATAAATCAGTAAATAAATAAAAATTTATTTTTTATTGTAACAGTTCATTATACATGTCTGTGGGGTACAGAGTTGAATATCAATACCTGTGTATAATATGTGATGTTCAAATCAGGATAATTAGTATATTCAACATTATAAAAGGTAATCATTTTTCATGTCCCTTTGCCAATTCCTCCCTTACCCCCCCATACCCCTTTCCAACTCTAGTAACCTCAGTTCTGTTCTCTCCTTTTGAAAGTTTAATGTATTACCATGATTTTTTGTGTCTTTTTTTCATTTTATCTATTTATTTAATGTATTACCATGATTTTTTGTGTCTTTTTTTCATTTTATCTATTTATTTTTTTTAGGTCCCACATATGAGAATGAGGACATATGGTATTTCTATTTCTGTGCCTGGTTTATTTCACTTAACATAATTTTCTCTAAGTTCATCCATGTTGTTGAAATGTCAGTATTTCATTCCTTTTTAAAATTTTTATTTATTTATTTCATTTGACAAAATTCAAGATCCCTGTGATTGAATCTTATGAATAAGACATTGATTAAATTATTTATAGAAGGAAATTACTCAATACAAAAAAGTCATTTATGACCAACCAATCACCAATATCATCCTGAATGAACAGGGACAAGACAAGGATCCC
>NW_007798548.1:0-1293 GCF_000696425.1 Galeopterus variegatus | reverse complement strand
GAAAAGACTGCCTCTTCAATAAATGGTCCTGGGAAAACTGGGCATCCATATGTAGAAGAATAAAACTAAACCTGTACGTCTCACCATACACCAAAATCAACTTGAAAGTGATTAAAGACTTAAATAGAAGGCCTGAAACTATAAAACTCCTAAAAGAAAATACAGGGAAACACTTCAGGAAGTAGGACTGGGCAAAGACTTTATGAACATGACCCCCAAAGAACAGGCAACAAAAGGAAAAATTAACCAATGGGAATATTTAAAACTGCAATGTTTCTGCAAGGCCAAAGAAATAATTAACAGAGCAGAAAGACAACCTACAGAGTGGGAGAAAATATTTGTAAACTATGCATCTGACAAAGGACTAATATCCAGAACATGTAAGGAACTCAAACAACTTAACAGTAAAAAATAAATAAATAAATAATTCTATTAAAAATGGGTAAAGGAACTGAATAAGCATTTCTCAGGGGAAGAGATACAAATTGGCAACAGATACATGAAAAAATGCTCAACATCACTCAACATCAGGGAAATGCAAATCAAAACCACATTAAGACGCCATCTCACCCCAGTTAGACTGGCTATTATCAAAAAGATGGAGAACAACAAATGCTGGTGAGGATGCAAGGAAAGGGAACCCTCCTACACTGTTGGTGGGACTGCAAATTGGTGCCACCATTGTGGAAAATAATATGGAGATTCCTCAAACAACTTCAGATAGAACTGCTGTTCGATCCAATAATTCCACTGCTAGGTATATTCAAATGAATGGAAAGCACCATGTCAAAGAGATACATACACCCCCATGTTTATCACAGCTCTATTTATAATAGCTAAGAGTTGGAACAAACCTAAATGTCCATCATCAGATGACTGGGTAAGGAACATGTGGTATATATGCACAATGGAATATTACTCTGCCCTAAAAAACAATGAAGTACTGCCATTTGCAACAACATGAATGAACTTAGAGAAAATCATATTAAGTGAAATAAGCCAGACACAGAAAGAGAAATACCGTATGTTCTCACTCATAAGTGAGAGCTAAAATAATAAATATATAAATAAAAGAAAGAAAGATACAACATTCACAATAATACATTGAACTTTCAAAAGAAGAACTGAGGTTGTGAAAGTGGGAAGGGAAGGGGGAGGGAGAAATTGGTAAAGGGCCATGCATAGCAATGGCAGTGTATATTATAGAATATAACAATTATTCTGATTTGAGCATGACATATTGCTCACTAGTATTGATGTTCTACTCAGTATTCCAATTATTTACAATAAAAA
>NW_007798547.1:0-1293 GCF_000696425.1 Galeopterus variegatus | reverse complement strand
GGGGGGGGGGGGAGGGCAGAGAGCAAGACTGAAAATGAAGGTCAAAAAACCTTTAATTCATGCTGATAATTTAAAAAATACAAATTACATGTAGAAGGGTAAACTGACAAGTAAAATTCAGGGTTTTTTTGGAGGCTGGCTGGTATGGGGATCTGAACTCTCGCCCTTGGTGGTGTAATGCCACAAAAGTTCAGTTATTTAATGATTTGTATCCTTTCTAGAAACGTGTGCATATGTATTTTTGTTTAGTACATATTAGGCTATAACTTTTATCATCTTGTTTTTCAGCTTTTTTTTTTTTTTTCCTTTTTGTCTTTTTTACTGACCGGTAACGGGATCGCAACCCTCGGTGTTGCGCCCGCACCGCGCTCAGCCAGTGAGCGGGAACCGGTCTCCACATGGGATCCGAACCCTCGGTGGGAGCGCCGCACTCTCCAGTGCACCACTGGGCCGGCCCCAGCTTTTATTTTTTTAACTTAAAAGATTTGAAAAATTCTTCTTTACCGCTTTGGGAGTGTTGTCCCTGGTCTGAGTATATTTTTGTTAACACCTATTCTCTGCCCCCCACTCCACCAGAGATGTAGTTTTGTGTAGGATCAGGCTGATTAGCTGTGGCTTTGGGCCAAGTTGGTCAGCACTGCTGTGGCCGCTGACCTCTTTTGCTGTTGGCAGGTAGAGTGGGTATTCTAGCCTCCAGGCTTTTTCTGGCAGAAAGATATGAAGACTCAAGGCCTGTGGAAAGGCTGCTACCACTAAACCAAACACCTAGGACAGGAAGTGAGAAGACATCCTGGGGTGAGGCAGGGAGATGAGCAGACCTTAGGCTTAATTAAGGACCAAACTCTGCAGGGTTACCTGTGTGGGTGGGCGTGGAAAGCTTACTTTGTCTTGACTTCAGCAGCCCTAGGCTTCACTCAAATTGATTTCCCACACACCTTATTCATGTAAGGAGGTGGAAAGAGACCCATTGTTTACCTCTGCCCTGCATGGATCTCACCAATGAAGTTGGGGCTATTTTCAGTGTCAATAAAAATAGAAATATTGAACCACGTGGGGAAAACTGATCTAGAAACATGCTTCAATGTCATCAAAACCTGGCCTCCATGGCTGACTCCCTCACCTCTACTGTGGAAAGCTGAACAGTAACTAGTCCAATAGCCTGGTGAATGGAGAAGTACCTTCTTTCCTTAGGCTGACCTCATCTTTTTTTTTTTTTTTTGTCTTTTTGTCTCTTTTCGTGACTGGCAACGGATCGCAACCCTCAGTGTCGTGCCCGTACCAGACCGGGACCGG
>NW_007798546.1:0-1293 GCF_000696425.1 Galeopterus variegatus | reverse complement strand
TTTTTTTTTTTAACCAAAATCAGTGATACTTTTGGCTTAGAACATGAAATTTAATTATTTTTCATGATGTAGTACCCTTTATCCAATTCTAGAATATGGAAAATTGACATTAGGTGATTTTATAATTACTTTATGACTTGCCAATGTACCAAATTAAAATCATATCCATTCCTATTTAAAGGTTTAAAAAGAGAATCATGTATGCTGAAAGAAAATGTTAGTTATATATTTACTCTATTGCCTGATGAAAACACAAACAAACACAGACTCCCTCAAATGAAAGATGTTTACCCAGATACACAGTTACAATATTTTCTCATCTTTAATAAATTATTATTGGTTTAAGGTGTTATGCTCTTTTGAATATGTAATATTACATCATGGCATCATATTCATGGGGAAATATGAATATTCATTTTGCATGTGTGCCAGGTACCTGACATTTGTAACAAATTCCAGTGGCTTGCTTACCTCAGTTTAAAATGTTTGTATATTATCATTTATGAGTTCCTACAAATATTGTATAGTTTTCAACCATAACCGAAGTGACAGCAGTGAATAGCAAGACAAATTTAATTTTTTGCTTACAATTCAGCTACATTTCTTTGGGAAGAATCACGATTAATTTATCAGGTGACTTCAAAGGATTTAAAATGCTATTTTTGATAGAATCATGTTTTATACACAATAAACCCTTAAATTTTCTTGCATTCTTAGGCTACATTGAGGGTGAATGAAGAACACATGTTTTACATATATTGTATGTTGCATTATTACATATATATTAACATATAGAAATATAATTCACTTTCTTATATTTTTCTTAAGGAAATTGTCCAGATTACATTTAAATGAATTATGTCTTCCCATGAAAAAGACTGAAAATTCTAGGCTGTTTCATGGTAATATATTGAGACACTTTCCACAATAACTCAGAAAGAAAGCTTGAAGTGTTACATCATGGGTCCTAAAGATCCTGAAACATGGGTTTTTCTTATTTTATATTATTTTGAGGCTGATGTGTGTCAATGTACAAGTCACAAAATTTCTTCGTGACTTAGCTATTTTACCCCCTATCCAGTGAGAATATTTGTGGGTGTAATGAAGTCACATCTGACACAAAAATCTACTGATTTTCATTTGGAGATTGTGAAGAGTTATCATCTGTGGTTGGGGTTGGATTTGGAAGACATGTGAAATTTTTGGTCTTTATAAAGTTTAAAGTTCTAATGCTTATCCCTTCTTTGTCAGCTTATGGTCATCTGGGGTATAAATTTGACTTCAAAGATATTT
>NW_007798545.1:0-1293 GCF_000696425.1 Galeopterus variegatus | reverse complement strand
ATATCGTAATAACATTTTATTATTGAGTGCTGTGCTGGCATTGGGTTCTAGGTTATGTTAAGCAGGATGGATGAAACACTGCTGTAATCCAATGTGCTAACAGATTCAGTTACACAGACCAGGCAACAGGGAGAAAAGATGCAATGACACAGCAAATGAGATGATGCTTTTTTCCCCCCATTTTTATGTTTTTCTGAAAATAATCTTCAGGTAAGAGAACCTTTCATTAATAAAAATACGCTGCTTTTCTACTGTGTGCCTAACATTTACTAAGTACCTAAGAAAACAGACTTAGACTTCATCCTTGTTGAACTTACTCTTTAGGGAAGGAAAGGGATGTGAGTAACGATAATTAAAACACGATGCACTAATAGCCAGCAGTGAACGTCAACTACACTGTCCTCTATCATGTCTTTTTTTTCTTTTTTGAGCAATATTTTCTTCTGATGAGAGAACTCTGCCCCCGACCTTCCTCCAACTATGGTTTCTGTATCTTAATGACACTCCCTGGCTCAAAGCCCAAGCCTGGCCACTGAGAGTCCCTTGCCAAGACTTCCTTCCTCACAACCTAGGAAGAGGCTCAGCCCCTCCAGCTAGCAAAACTAGAGTTGTTAAGGGTCAAGCATTCCCTTCTGTGGGAGAATCCAGTCTCCAATAGGGGACCGTGAAGCCGATAGTCTGAAGGTCTGCGAAGACTGATGCAGCAAGAGGCAGTACTAGCTCTGTTCTGCAGTACTAGCTCTCTAGGTCATCCTCTCTGAGATTCAGATTCACTCCTTCCTCTGCTTTTTTTCAAGATAATAATTATTTAAAAAATTGTTTAACCTAATTAAGTTTAGTTTTCTAACCAACTGTACCAAGGGAGACCTGGCTGCATTTTTGTAGAGTTATTTATTTGGGCAAGCATTATCAAAACTTTAATGTGTGGCATGTAGGTAACAGGCTAGCACCGAAGGAAGCAATGGTCGTGGTTCCCAGCTCAGCACTTCCAGCAAGAATTTGTCTACTAACGACCCTAACGATGATTTATTTTGCTCCAGCTGTGGAAGGCCAACAGTTGGTACTGTTCTGTCCCTCCTTTAAAGTTGCCATCAGGACTTTGGGTAGTTGGCATAGCAGAAAAGCAAGAATGTTTCAAACAAACGCAAAGTGACAATGAGACAAAGAGAAACAACACACGTCCCTCGTGTATTTAAAAGGAGAGAAAGAAAGAAAAATGACCAGAAGTGGCTGGGTGGCCCTGAGTGGTGCAGTTAGAATTTGAAAATATGTACGAAGCAGTAGACAATAACA
>NW_007798544.1:0-1293 GCF_000696425.1 Galeopterus variegatus | reverse complement strand
TTGTTGTTATTTCCACCATATCTGCAGTTACATCTTTCATGAAAGTCTTGAACCCCTCAAAGTTATCCATGAGCATTGGAATCAACTTCTTCCTCCCATGCACTTAAATGTTCTTAATGGCATCTAGGTGGTGAATCCTTTCCAGAAGGATTTAATTTATTTTGCGCAGGTCCATCAGAGGAATCACTATCTATGACAGCTACAGACTTGTAAAATGTATTTCTTAAGTAAGAAGGTTTGAATATCAAAATTTCTCCTTGATCCATGGGTTACAGTCATCATTGGGTGACTAGTCATTGAACATTGTCACTCAGCAGTAATATTTTAAAAGAAATCTTTTTCTTTATTTTTCTTTCCTGGGCTGCAGGTCTCAACAGTGGGTTTAAAATATTCAGTAGAACATGCTTGGAAACAGATGTGCTGTCATCCAGGCCTTGTTGTTCCACTTACAGAACACAGGCAGAGTAGAACGTGCATAATTTTAAAGGTCCTACAATTTTCAGAATGTTTAATGAGCAATGGCTTCAATTTCACGCCACCAGCTACATTAGCTCCTAACAAGAGAGACAGTCTGTCCTTTGAAACTTCGAAGCCAGGCATTGAATTCTACTCTCGGCTAAGAAAGTCCTGTGGCATCTTTTTCCAATGGAAAGCTGTTGTGTCTGCATTTAATATCTGTTTTTTAGTGTCACCACCTTCATCAGTGACCTTAGCTAGATCTTCTGGATCACTTGCTGCAGCTTCTCCATCAGCACTTGCTGCTTCACCCCACACTCTTACGTGGGCTCCTTATTCTTAAACCTCATCAGCCAGCCTCTGTTAGCATCAAACTTTCCTTCTGCAGCTTCCTCACCTTTCTCAGCTTTTATAGAATAAAAAAAAGTTAGGGCCTTGCTCTCGAGCAGGTTTTGGTTTAAGGGAATGTTGTGGCTGGTTTGATTTTCTATACAGACCACTAAAACTTTCCTAATATCAGCAATAAGTCTGCTTTTATCATTTGTGTATTCACTAGAGTAGCACCTTTAATTTCCTTCAAGAACTTTTCCTCTACATTTATGATTTGGCTAACTGTTTGGTGCACAAGGCCTTGCTTTTGACCTGTCTTGGCAACCAACATGCCTTCCTCACTAAGCTTAATCATTTCTGGCTTTTGATTTAAAGTGAGAGATGCATGACTCTTCCTTTCATTTGAACACTTACAGGCCATTTTAGGGTTATTAACTGGCCTAATTTTAATATTGTTGTGTTTCAGAGAATAGTGAGGCCTGAGGAGTGGGAGAGAGATGGGGAATG
>NW_007798543.1:0-1293 GCF_000696425.1 Galeopterus variegatus | reverse complement strand
TTTTTTTTAAATGACCTCATAAAAAGGAAAGCTATATATGCTGTTTTAAAATGTGGAATAAAGAAGGAAACCTATGTACTATTGACAACTTACAAGTATATTAAAAGACAGAATATATGTAAAACCAATAGCGTTAGAAAAATCCAAGTGGTTTTCAATGGTTCCTCATGTGTTTTGCAGGTACTGAAGTCCCTTCAAATGTCTTTTTCACTCTAGTTCCTTACGCAAAATTTATGAGCAGCTAAAAATAATACAAACTATATGTCCAAGACCAACCTAGCCATTATCATTATGGATACAATACTCTTTGTGCCCTTACACCCAGAGGAGCGCTAAGCAGACGTCACTACCAATGTCAACCTCCAGTAATTCTCATCATCAGGTGTGCTGACAGCACAGGCTTATGAGACGATGTCTGATGCCCTCACAGGTCTCATAGAATCCTCCTCTACATATCAGTGTCCATTTTTTTCTCCTGTTCGTTTAAGAAGATGGTTAATTTGCAGATGAATCAAGAAGCTGGGTGATTTTTCTCATTACCGCATGTGAATACATGGTCCTTTTGTAGGTGACTTTATTTATTTATTTATTGGCAGCTGGCTGGTAAAGGGATCAAACCCCAGACCTCGGTGTTATCAGCACTGTGCTCTAACCAACTGAGCTAACTGCCCAGCCCCATTTTGCAAGTGACTTTAAAAGTCAGCCTTTTTTCGTAGGACATCATACAATCATTGTATGTAATATGAGAGGACAGTAATTTCTCAAGTGAGAGGAAATCAGTAATTTCACATAAATTAAATCACTCATAGTTAAAATGCTTTTGTTGGTTTAATTCCACATCTGTTTTATCTTTGATCCCAAAATTTAAAGCTCGATAGTAATTAATCAACATATGTTTATTTGCACAGAAAATTTTAATCCCAGACTTAGCTCCCTCAACTCCTTTCAGGAATGGATTTGATACAAGCCATGGATCATAAAGAAAGCATAAGATCAGCCCAGTTTCCCCTGGTCATTTCATCCCTTGTTCCCAGCCCCTTTCTTTTTCCTTCTGTTCTTAGCAGCAGTAATTTAGCCTGACCAGCTCACTCAGTCCTGCCATCCTGTCCTTTTCTGACCCTGGGCAGGAGGGATTCAATGAAACCTCTTGAAGGAACATTCTAATTAGCATGGCCTCAGATGGTATGTTAGTTTTGATACCTGAATTTATCTTTCCCCTCTCCCCTCATTTGTGGTCCTTGACTTGCTAACTTACCCAGGGCAATGAGGACTAAGGATTCCCAGTAGTCAGAT
>NW_007798542.1:0-1293 GCF_000696425.1 Galeopterus variegatus | reverse complement strand
TTCTTGGGCTGTTCTGTTTTGTGCAAATCAGTGCACGTTTGCCAAGCACCTCCTGCCTGCCTGTGGCTCTAGGGCGGGTGACTGGTAGCCCTGATTCAGGAGGCCCATGACTGGGGAGACGGACTCGTGTCTGAGGCTACCACAGCAAGCGTGGCATGGACAGCACCATGGGAGCAAGCCAAGTTCCACCCGTGCCACTGCCTTTGAGCCAGGCCAGGGTGAAGAGCATTTCTTTTTATTTTAAAATATAGTTCACATACACAAAGAGGGCCTAAAAGACAAACGCGTAGTTAACCAGAAATGATAAGACAGGCATACGTGTAACCAGCACCCAGGCCAGGAAAGCAGACGTGGCCAGCCATCCGCCCAGTGTCCACTGTGCCCCTCTCCTCCAGGCCCATGTGTTGTGGCAGAAGGGACTTCATCTCAGCCCCAGCGGTGGGACCAGAGCTGGTCACATCAAACCCTGCTTGAGCTCAGGAACCCAGGCTCTGTCGAACCAGCACTGACATTCTCATGGAGTATTTTGGTTGGAGGGTGCACATGTAAACTAAATTGGCCAGTTATGCTAAGGTAAATATCCCCGTACTTTATCAGTGCTGACCTGCACACTTTCTAATATGTTAATACTATTGAAGAGAGAATACCTCTCAGCACAGATGGCATCTTAGATAAGATGAAGTTTAAGGACTCCAAGTGGGGGTGCATTCCCTCCAGCTAAATGTGAATGAGGAAGGAAGCAGCCTGGCCCATCCCATGACTCTCAGGGGAGACCCGTTAGCACTGACCTCATGTCCTAGACAGTGGGAAGAGTCAGAAAGAACCCAACTTTTGTCACGCTATGGACCTTCTGGCCACCCAGCTCTGAAGCCTTGCTATGTGAGATAATGAATCCATTATTTAACTCAGTCTGAATCACTTGTAACTGAAAATGCCCGCTACAGAAAGTAGACCCACGTTCAAAGAAGTCCTTGCCCTACCTAAAATGATTGGCAAATAAATATGTTTCTATGTTTTAAATTAAAATAGAATATTTGGGGGACTGGTCTCCTTTTTCCATGTTTTTCTGATGCACCCAACCCTTTGCATTTCCTGCTATGCTGCTGGTGGTAACTGATGAGGCCAGCTACTGCTGAAGTTCAGAGAAAGGAACGAATACCCAGGGAGGCAGCGAGAGAACACGGGGTGGACTTGGGTGGGGCCTGCAGCCAGAGCATGTGGGGGGCCTCTCCGGGGTGTGGGCCTAGTTTATCTGAGACTTCCATAAAAATGGAAAACTTTCAAACTCTCATT
>NW_007798541.1:0-1293 GCF_000696425.1 Galeopterus variegatus | reverse complement strand
CTCTCTCTCTCTCTCTCTCTCTCTGACAGGCTAACCTCCTTTATAAATTCTCAAGGGGATTAGTCAACAGACAGCTTGGTAACCTGAAAACTACAATGGTATGCAGCTAAATCACATTGGTTTCCCACAGAATAAAACCTGAAAATCTCATCCCTTGAATGAAGTTGCTGTCGGAAAAATTCAACATTAAGGATGTTCTCACCTGCAGATGAGACTTCTGTAATTTGAAGAGCTTCCTTTTCTGCTTTCCATTTTGTCACAAATATAATTTAAACTAGATGTTTATTAAACTTTCCCTTTCCTATTACATTCTTATCAGATTTCTCTCAGAAACAGTCCCAGAGAGATATTATGATGACTTATTAACTATACAGCCATTTATGTAATTTGATTATCAGTAAGAATAAAGTAGATAACTTTAGATAAACTAAATAAAGCTCATTTGTTTCAAGGTTTTTCAAGTTATTTCCGTTGCCACTTTGATATTTTTTGTTGTGTTCCCAAATTCGGTGCTCTAAATCTAATTCCAGATACTTGGTGCCTCAAGGAGTTTTTTTATACCACTAGAGGGGGCAGTTGTATAAGATGAAATTTCAAATAAAAAAGATCATCTACAACTTAGTTGGTGTGGAGTTTTAGGAAAATTCATTATTAAATGATTAAAAAACATATTTTCCATAGGTTTATTTAATACAACCCGTTATCTGCTTTTGTGGCATTCATGTCTGTGTTCTTGAAACCCACAATATTACACTTTGCATTACCCACAATCAGGAGGGGAAACCAGGGCCGTACCTTTTGTTGGGGTCCCTGTAGGAAAACCTGTACACCTCATCAATCAGAATTACCTCTCCTCCCTCAAATCTTAGGGTGTTTACAGAAATTCTGATGTGGTCTCCCTGGGGGCAAATTACAGTGGAAAAAACCCAGAGTATTTTCGATGGCTTCCTGAACCAGACCACAGCCTGCTTCCACATGGGCGTGGTCCAGTCTTCCGGCTGCTGCTGTCCTCACACAGCCATGGCCGTCTCATTCATTCATCTCCTTCTTTCCCCAAAACGTCCATACAGACCAGTTAGCCAGTTGAGAAGAACACTCAGAGGTATAAACATGTCAAGAATGTAAGGAGCTCTCTTACCAAGTTCAGATGTTCTTAACAGTCTAGAGGTCTGTTCAGTACATTTTATGGAACATAAACCAGATGGTCATCAGGACGTGTGTATTTCCTCATAATAACTGGAATTTATATACCAATCTTCTTTTAAAGAACTCAAAGCAATCCACATTCAATAC
>NW_007798540.1:0-1293 GCF_000696425.1 Galeopterus variegatus | reverse complement strand
AGGCTCAGAGAGGTCAAAGTACTTGGCCAACTACATGGCAGAACTGGACTATGAATCCAGAAAGCATTTTAAAATTCATGCACTTAACCACTGCCATATATAGTCTTAGAGTTAAGGCTTCTGGATTTGAGTCCCAATCTCAAACATTCAAAGCTTATTCATGGCAAACCTTGAGAAAGTCTCGACTTTTTGAAAATTGTCTTCTGATCTATGTAATGGGAATAAAAATCCCTGTTATATTGAGAGCTAATTTACATAAAAATTCTATACTCATAGAAGATGTTAAGTACCATGTCACAGCACAATTAATGTAATGACTTTACAAGATTCGGGTGCCCAGTTTTTCTAAATATCAAAGCACATACTACAAGGAATATTTTGTGACATGAGAAAATGTGCATAATCTACTTCAAAAGGACCAAAGCTAACACACACACAAAAATTATGTATGCCTTGATACATGTAAATACATACAAAACAGTAGGTCTAAACACAAAAACTATGTGCTATGAAATTTTTAAGGAAACTGCATCATATACAAATATACACATATCCAGAAGCATATGCACACACACACACTTTTGTGTGTGTTTGTGTGTGTACATATATACATACCCTTTGAGAAAATATTTAAAATGGTTATCTTACAATAGTACCTTTCTGTTTTTCACACTTTCTGTATTAAGTAGCTATTGCTTTATAATTAGAAACATAACCAGAAATGTTAATTTTTAATACATGTTATATGCAGGCAATGTGAAGTCTTTTAAGCTGTGAAATTGCCTATTCTGGAGTCAGAAAGTCAGGGTAATAGTGAAGCCACAGACAGACCCATTTTACCACAAGTGGTGGGAGCAAGCCTCTCATTCATTATCATGCTCCTTACTTTTGCAGCATTCTTGAGGAGTTATCAGAAACAATACAATCTTCCCAGGGGAGGAAAAAAATCATTTAACTGAACTGACAATATACTGAGGTGTTCTGTCCCAGGATTGTACTATATTTGATTTGGCTTTACTATTGAAAGAACTTGTTCTGGTTGCAGAAATTATTCCTGGATCATTATCAGAAAGCAGTTTGCTCCTCATCCTCTCTGCTGAAGTAGGTCTGCAATTCCTTCTTATTCTTGTCTGTTCATTTCTCTATGTTTTAAAATAACCTCTGAGGGCCGGCCCGGTGGCGCACTGCTATAGTGCGCCGCTTGGGAAGCGCGGCGGCGCTCCCGCCGAGGGTTCGGATCCCACATACAGACTGGTTCCCGCTCACTGGCTGAGCGAGGCACGGGAGCAACAC
>NW_007798539.1:0-1293 GCF_000696425.1 Galeopterus variegatus | reverse complement strand
CTGAGGGTTGCGATCCGTTGCCGGTCACGAAAAAAGACAAAAAGGAAAAAAAAAAACCAAATGAGGTAAATGTCGGAATTAACAAACATAAGAAGAAACACCCTTTGATCATCTTAATACATGCAGATAAAACATTTTTAAAAATTCAACATCCACTCATGATTTTTTTCATCTCAGAAAATTAGGACTAGAAGGGCATCTACAAAAAAAAAAAAAAAACCTACAACTAACATCATCTTTAATGGCAAAAGACTGAATGCTCTTCCCCTTGAGATATGAGCAAGCCAAAGATGTCTCCTCTCATCACTCTATTTCAACATTTTACTAGAAGTCCTACCCAGTGTAATGAGGGAGAAAAAACATGTAAGTTGACCAAGCCAAAAAAAGGAGGGAAGGAAGGAGGGAAGGGCATGCAGATTGAGAAAGAATAAATAAAACTGCCTCTATTTATGGACAATATGATAGTCTATGTAGAAAACTGCAAAGAATCTATAAAAAAGCTCCTTGAACTAAAGGTTGCCAGATTTTTTTAAAAAGGCAACATAGAAAAACTAATCATATTTCTGTATACTAGAAGGAATAATTGAATTTCAAAATTTTAAAAACAGTACCATTTAAATAGGACAAAAAATTAAATTCTTAGCTATAGTCAAACAAAAAATGTGAAAATTTTTCTGCTGACAATTACAAATCACTGATGAAAGAATAAAAGGTGACCTAAATTAGTAGAAAGAGATAATGTGTTCATGGATTGGAGACACAAAATCGTTGAGATGTTGATTCTCCCCAGATTGGTCTATAGATTCAATGTGATCTCAATTGAAATCCCAAGCAAGCTTTTTTTGTAGATATCAACAATCTGAACTGGAATAGCCAAAACAATTTTAATAAAGAACAAAGTTGGAGGACTCATATTTTAAGACTTACTATACAGCTACAGTAATCAAGACACATGGTATAGATAAAAACATAGACATGTCCATCAATGTAACATATTAAACAGGCCAGAAATAATCCTACACAGTCAACTGATTTTTGACAAATATGCAAAGGTAATTCAATTTCAAATTGAATCAATTTGTCTTTTTGACAAATGGTTCTGACAAAACTTGATCATCCATATGTAAAAAACCTAAAACTAAAACTAACAAAAAAAAGAAACTTCAATTCATAACTCACACCTTACAGAAAAATTCATCCCAAAAAGGATGATATAACTACTATAAAATTTCTAGGTGAAAATGTAGCAGAAAATCTTTGTGCCTAGTGTTAACAAATATTTCTTAGATATGA
>NW_007798538.1:0-1293 GCF_000696425.1 Galeopterus variegatus | reverse complement strand
TCACAGTGGTCAGTTTTTCTGTTTCCTATAGCCTTAAAGGACAGGCTTTTCTTCAAGTTTTAGACTACTATTTCATCTTCTCAGCACTCCAGGATTGGGGCAAAATTGCATGAGGAAAAAAACAAAAAGGAAAAGCAAAGAAAAGAAAACTCAGACCCATGTGTACTCACTTTTCTCCAAGATTTGAAAACACTTCCCACCTTTCTGACTTTTTCAGAGTTCTCAGGTATTTGATTTTTTTTATTTATTTCAGAGATTTTATTAGTAATACTTGGAAGGCATGTAATGAGATTACACCACCACTTAGAACCCTCTATGATATTTTAACATACACGTCATTCATTTTGGTGGGGAAGATCCAGTACTTAATTTCTAAAATGAGTTTTATTAGAGACTTGGCTCAGATTAATTTGGGATAAATAGAATTTATAGATACTAAAAGTACCTGAAAACAGAGGAATGAAGTTGTTAAAAAGATGTGCAAAGAGAATAAGTACATAAAACAAATTTATTATACGAATAATGAATCAAAAAAAATTATCTTCTCTGTCTCTCTTTTTTCTCTCTCTCTGTAAATAATAATATATATACTATATAAAATATGCTTTCTCTTTTTTCCTTACTCCGAACTTACAAATTTACATATACCTAATATCCATTAGGTATTATAATATTTATATTGTATTATATATTATACACACATATAGATATGTTTATATGTGTATATATGTATACACACAAGCACACATAAACATGCCTATTATAACTGAGTTTTTTAAAGAACAAAAATTTATTGTTTCACAATTCTAGAGACTAGAAGTTTAAAAACAACTTGTTAGCAGGTCTGGTTCCCTGATTCTTTCTGAGAGTTGTAATGCAAGGATCTGTACCAGGCCTTTCTCCTTGGGATGTAGATGGTCATGTTCTTCCTATCTTTTCACATAATGTTTCCCCACGCATACCTGTCTTCAGATTTACCCTTAGTATAAAAACACAAGTCATTGGATTAGAGCTCACCCTAATTACTTTATCTAACTGCATCTGCAAACGTCCTAATTCCAAATGCCATTGCATTAAGGTACTGGGGTTAAGATTTTAACATAGGAATTTAGGAGGACAAAATTCAAACCGTAGCATATATTTAATATTCCTTGAAATCTACTAGTCTTAAGAAATTAATATTAAATCTCTTAAAGAACTGGGATCAATTTTAATTTTTCAAATGAAATTTCTTATCATATAATGTTCAATAAAACACACTTACCTAATAGAAGAATACAAGGGTACTTCAAA
>NW_007798537.1:0-1293 GCF_000696425.1 Galeopterus variegatus | reverse complement strand
ATACCTCCTTAGAGACAGTGATTTATGAAAATTTTTCTGATTCTATTTAAAAAACCAAATATTGTAACATGGAAAGACTTTTTGCCTCTGAACCTGATCCAATCTGAAGTTTGAATTCTCTTCTGATGACACAGCCCTATAAGGCTGGATATAAAGCAGGGCATCCCCAGACTGTTGGATGTTTGGTTGGATAATGATGTACACTTATGAATAGGAAGATGTATGGGTAAATAAATGAATGAATGCAGTGGTGTGCTGGAGCCAGCTTGTATAGGCTCATCATAGGCTACTATTAAATATTCAGGAATCTTTTGTGCTGATTATTAAATATAGACATTTCTACATGTGTAAGTATATAAAGTTACAAATAAATAAATTATATTACTCAAAATTTATCTCTAACTATTTTACTAAATTTTATTATTATTAATATTCTTGACTGAAAATGCTATGTAGTCATGGGCGCATTTCTTCCTAACTCTGTTCAGTGATATCTCATTGTTAGCTTGACATGGAACATGATGAGAATATTTACACAATGGAAAGTGAAAAATATTGCCTTTCAGCTTTTGATTTATTAGTTTTTTGATTGTCTAGATGAAAGGTTGGCAAACTTTTATCTCTTGCAAATACTCGAAACTGCTTACTTGATTTTCTAATATTTTAGCCAGTAATTTTGCGTTTGTATTGGAAAATGTGAATGATCTTCAGTATTTATTTGCAATGTCTTTCAATGACCAATTATGATACCTTGTTAAAATGAATTAGGAAGCATTCTCATTTTCTATGCTGTGTAATGGTTCACACAGCATAATGCTTACTTAATATTTAAAGATTTGGAAGAAAACTGATGAAAAATAAATTACCTAACAAATAAAGTGTGATGGTTTCTTTATCAGTGTGGGCTCACCTGTGCTGTAAGTCATGAAATTTTATAAAAAAAACAAACAACAAAAAAAAACACATGGTTGCTTAGTGGTATCCTTCTCATTTCTCAGTTTTGATACAGATGCTCAATTTACACATTCTTGAATAAATCGATAGAATTTGTTCAGATGCAGTTCCAATAACTTGACACATAATTTATTATCAAACATATATTTTATACGTAAATATGTACATTGTATAACCTTTTAAAGCAGATACTTCTTAGATTTTCAAGACTTAAACAAAGAAAAAAGAACTTTTTAGATAACATAACGTTCTTGAAGTGTAGCCTTAGTTGCCAAATAATTTTTAAAGAACATCTGATTCTGTTGTCTTTAATCATCTAAAGACAGTGTTTGTCTAGTG
>NW_007798536.1:0-1293 GCF_000696425.1 Galeopterus variegatus | reverse complement strand
TTGTTAGTTGGGCAATATGTATGCAACATTTTAGGCTGATTAACTGAATTTTTAAATTTCAGCTATTATTTTGGAGAGTTTGGAAAACATCAGTAAACTCTAAATTTGTACTTATCAGCGTATAGCTTACATGCAGTGAGGGTTTAACATGTGCTTGTTATTCTCCTAATGGGCACTTCCATTACCCATTAAAATAATGATTATCGCAAGTCATTAAGCAAAAGCATTACCTGTACAGTTTATTGAAAACACATTTCAGTAGCATATTTCAAACTACTGGGTTCTTACCAGGATATGGGATGGGTCTAGAAATTGGCATTTTTAATGTATCTTAGTTTTCAGTGATGGAGGTGGTGTATGGATTTCTTTCAGAAACAACTGCATTATATTTTTACGAGTCTCTGAAATAGAAATGACTATTACCCCTACTTCACTGATGAAGACTATCAAGGTTAGATTTAAGTAATTTGCTCAAGATGGCACAATAGAAATACATCAAAACTTTGACCTTGTTAGCAAAATCCTAAGTCCAGTTCTTCTGGACACTATTATTCGCTACTCACATTTATCTAAAGTATCAGTTTTTAAGTCTAGCTGTTCATTAACATTTTACTCTTTCCTGAGCTCCACAGTAAAAGAGTCTATCATAATTTTTCTGGAGTTTCCAGGCATCAGTATTTTTAAAAATTTTTTCCAAGTGATTCTAATGTACAGCCAGAATTGAAAACTATTGTACAACTGAGAAAGACTACACCATACTAAAATGCCAAGTTTTCTGTTTTATTTGAGTTGAAAAGGCCATGGATTTGGAGATGACATAGAAAATATAGATTATCCTTTGTTTCTTCCTGCCCATTTAGACATGTTAATACTATTATCATTAAACTAAAAATTAAAACTCCGGTCAATTTCCTCCTCCTTTGTTAGCTTATAGAGGTCACCATGCATGCCTTCCCACTGAGCCTGGGATTCTAGTTTTTGGATAACTACATGAATAATTTTATTTATTTTTTTTTCATATGGGTCTTGACATATGCACCTTATTTTTTTATATTTATTTATTTATTTTTGGTCCTTTTTGAGACCAGCCGCACCGCGCTCAGCCAGTGAGTGCACCGGTCATCCCTATATAGGATCCAAACCAGCGGCGGGAGCGCTGCTGCGCTCCCAGCACCGCACTCTCCCAAGTGCGCCACTGGCTCGGCCTGACATATGCACCTTAGTAATTATACGTCCTCATTTTAGTAAAACCTAATGGTGCCATTTTTTAATTAATTAAAATACAAGAATATA
>NW_007798535.1:0-1293 GCF_000696425.1 Galeopterus variegatus | reverse complement strand
CTAGCATTCACTAGGCTAGCATATGTGGTCTGGGCAGATAAATGAGCTTGGTTACAGAAGCCAAAATGCAAGCAGTGATTAATAGCCAGACCAGTGCAGCAAGCAAATATAGTTTCAAGGACCAAATATTACTTCAAGGATAAAACAGGCTTATGAGAAAATTATTTTGGTATTTTCCCAATAGCTGTAATTCAGAAAGGTTAATAAAGGCATGTTTTATATACATATGCATGATGTATGTATATGCTTTCTACAACAAAAATGCTCTATGAAGAATTATACTTTTAAGTCAGCTCTAACAGATATTCTGTAAATTGGAGCATGGGAATTTTCAGTGAATTTAGTAAACGCGATCCTGACCATTTTATTTTGTCTTTTTCCTAATGATAAGTTAAGGAAAAAAATTTTTTAATTATGTCAATATAAAAAATTAAGTCAAAATAAAAGAAATATACTTATATTTTAAAATAAGTGTATCTTTATTGAATTGGCATAACTTGAAATTTAACTAGGGAATATGGGCAGGTTAGGTAGATGTTTTCGATAGAAAGGGTTAATTACTTGAAGGTCTGTCTTTTTTCTTGAGTGTCTTGCATATAGTTACTTTATGTGAGGGGAAAGACAAAAGTTTGACGTTTTTATCTCCTCCATGAAGAAGAAAAAAATAATTAAATAATGTATATGATTTAACTTAAAATGTTTAAATGGCTTAACGCCAATAATTAGTTCTTATTAATTATTAATCTTTTTTTCTGAAAAAAGGGAAACAATTTGCATATTTAATGCACATTGTATTCCTTAAACATAAAGTTCTTTAAATCAATAATGCACAGAGGGACAGATGTTGTTTATTTCTTCTAAGGACCCAGAAACAAAGCAGCTTAAAGATGGTGTTTAAATGATTATTGGCTAATCAGTTGTAAATGTAATTCCTTCCACAATGTCCTTTCTGCTGTAAATGAAATGGTAAACATAATTCAGTTTTCCAATATTTATTAAACAACTACTGTGTGCCAGGTGTGCCACTACAGAGTTGTTTTTTAATATATGTATACAATGTGTGATGATCAAATTAGAGTAATTAGCATATTCATAACTGCCAAAAGTTATCATTTCCTTGTGATGAGAGCATTTGAGCTCCTTTCTTCTAGCCAATTGAGAACATACAATAAAATATTGCTGATTAAAATGCTTAGCACTACTGTATGCCACTAGAACTTATTTGTCCTACGTGTGATTTTGTATTTGTTAACCAACTTCTCCCTATCCCACTCCCCTTCTGGGCCTCTTGTA
>NW_007798534.1:0-1293 GCF_000696425.1 Galeopterus variegatus | reverse complement strand
AATTGTTTGGCATTATAAGATTATATTCTGTTCTCTAATAGCTTTGCAAATTACTTTTTTTTTAAAAAAAAATTAGAACATCAGTGAATTCCAAAGGTTAAAATATATATATAATTGACAAAAGCTTATCCTCTCTATTCATGAAATTTCAGGCATAGAATGGAGGGTGGAGGAAATGCTTTGGGATGTGGGAGGAGCCTGGTAGTCAGGTTTCTACTGCTGCTTATGGCTAGTGCGGCCATGCCTAAGCATTTCATATTTTTTACAGTAGTGGAAAGAGTGGAGAGCAAGCTGAGAGTGACAAGGGGGATTGGTGGTGACCTGCTTTCCTGGACACTGCCTTGTCCTCTGATAATATGGATACTGGCCCAACTTGCTTAAAGAATATCATGTCATCCAGCAGAAAGCTGAACAGAAAGAGTGCCCATCACACAGCTTCGAGTGCTGGAGCCTTGAACTGCTCAGAGATCAAAGAGAAGAGCCCTGCCTCCAGATTTTGAATATCAGGATTGTTCTCTAGAGAGATTTTTCTTCTAGGCGTCTCTGAGCTGTTCTATTTATTTGTGACCCAGCTGAGTGGGTTAAAAATGTCTTTTGATCACACACCAACATGGGGTCATCAGAACACTGGTGACATTCAACCATGAAAGAAAACCAGGGAGGGAGGGATCACAAAGTGACCTTGGTGACAAAAGGGACTTCCTCAGTGAAGCATGTATCTCAGGCGAGGGTCTCACACAATGAGCAAGCTGTGGCCAGCTGACATTTCATCCATGAGTCGCTTCTCAAGTATTTGGAGAGGGTGTCTTGATCCCACTTCATGGAAACCCCCAAGAACTCTCACAAAATGCCTGCTTTCACTTAGCTTTTGTTAAAACAACTGAAATTCCCTTCTCACAATTGTTGAGGCATCTCAACAACATAGTCCTTTCTTTCGGCTTGCAACTCAAACAAATATTGTTTCATTTATTTCTTGAGGGTGCCCCACCCTCATACCAGTGTTAATTTTTCACGTTGAAAGGCATTTCCTAGAACTTCCTGAGGGTGGCAGTATTGTTCATGAGTCAGTGATTAGACAAGAAATTAGGCACCTGCTAGGGAAATAATTTACGGAGCATGGCTTTACACTACTGACAGGAGCCATGTGTATAATGGGGATTCCTTTGGGCCCACAATATAACTAATGCCCCCCAGAACCACACACATAAAGATGAAACCTAGAATGTTCATGGCAACAGAAATATATGTACAAAAGTGGCAATGTTAATATTATTTCAAAAAGGCTCAATTCCA
>NW_007798533.1:0-1294 GCF_000696425.1 Galeopterus variegatus | reverse complement strand
CTGTGGTTTCTATAGAAATGCAAGATGTGCATCTGAAAAGGACAAAATAACACTGAGTATAGATTAGCACGAGTTTTTTTTATATGATACAATGAAAGAATGTGGTAAAGGACCATGAAAAATGATTACATTGAATATAGTAATTATTCTGATTTGAGCATCACATATTGCACATGGGTATTGATATTCAACTCTGTACCTCATAGATATGTACAATCAATTATACTTCTTTTTTTTTTTTAAAGATGACTGGTCAGGGGATCTTAACCCTTGACTTGGTGTTGTCAGCACCACACTCTCCCAAGTGAGCTAACCGGCCATCCCTATATGGGATCCGAACCCGTGGCCTTGGTGTTATCAGCACCGCACTCTCCCAAGTGAGCCACGGGCCAGCCCCTCAATTATATTTCAATAAAAAACAAGTAAAAAAAGAAAGAATGTACAGCCACTAAAATTAGTTATGTAGATAACTGTTTGTTGACTTGGGAAGACATCTGTAAACTGATGTTAAGTGATAAAAACAGGTTACAAAAGTATGCATAAGGCTATTTGAATGTGGTAATGTAATCAATTTGTGCCTATATCTGTAAAAAAGATGTTTATAAACATACATAAAATTGTGATGGTGGTTATTTCAGGATGATGGGATTATGTAATACTTGCTTTTTCTTCATGCTATTTATTGTCTAAATTATTTTACAGTAAACATTTATTACTTTCATACATAATCAGGAAAATCAATATAGGTGTTTCTTGTTATGGGGAAAAAAGAGAAGCCAATGAAATACCCCTGGGTGGGGCACTGGATGAGTTTTCTTGTGATTGATTTAGAAATGTTTAAAGTGGAAATGTGTCAAAAATCAACCTTTCTGCATTTCACATCAACTAAAATATTTAAGAAATATCATAAAGATTAACATCCAGAATGTACAAATTTGTGTTGAAACAGATGTGATTAGATGCTGCAGGTGGCATTATAAATGAGCCTAACCCTTTTGAAGAGCAATATTACAGTGCATACACAGCCATAAAATTATTCCTGCCCTCTTAACTTAGAATTCTTGGAAAAAATACATGAGGCACTAATGTAAGAGACGCAGAAATCCTCATGTGTAAAGATGTTCGTTGCTGTTCCCTACAAAGTAAAGAAAATACATTTGTTAAATAAAAATAAATTAAAACTCAAATGATCAGCATTTGAAGATGGCTTGGTAAATTATGGACATGCAGAGGATATTATATAGCTATTAAAAGAATCATTTTAAAAATCATGAAGAAACATGGTGAAATTTTA
>NW_007798532.1:0-1294 GCF_000696425.1 Galeopterus variegatus | reverse complement strand
TGGTGTTGTCAGCCCCACACTCTCCCAAGTGAGCTAACTGGCCATCCCTATATAGGGATCCAAACCCGCGGCCTTGGTGTTATCGGCACCACACTCTCCCACACTCTCCCAAGTGAGCCACGGGCGGCCCTTCTATACATTTTTAAAAACCTAATATGTCATTTCCCTGATCAGAATCCTCCAGTAGCTTCCCATCACCTTAATGTCAAGTTCTGGTTTCATAACAAGACTGTCATACAGTCTTGCGTGGTGGGTCTCTGCCTCCCTCTCCAATCTCATGTCATGCTTCCCTCCCTCACTGTTCTCTAGCTACACTGGTCTTGTTTAAGTTCCTTGAACAAACCAGACTTTTTCCTGCTTTTTCACATGCTGTTCTTTGTGTTAAAAAATATTCTTACTCTTGTCCTTTGTTCCTTCACATTGTTTAGGTGTTAGCCTAAATACCTGTCATCTCCTCAGAGAGACCTTCTTGAACATCCTTTCTAAAATTGGTTTCCCTCACTGCTCCCTGCACTGTTCCCCCTCCCTGTTTGTTTCCTTCATAGCACTTATCACACTGTAATGCTTGTGTTTGTTTCTTGTTTTTTTTCTGCCCACCTCCCTCTCTATATTGTAAGCTGCACAAGAGAAGGGACCATGAGTCTTTTTTTACCATTGTAATCCCCGTGCTTAGCACAGAGCCCAGCATATAATATCTGTGAAATGAATGAATGAGTGAATGAATGAGATCTACTTTCAATGCTATTCTTTAGTATGAGACCTCATCACAAAGAAATACTGTGGCTGCCTCCTAAAGTAAAAGATCTCTCAAATTTCTTTTATGCTCCCAATTCCATCCTGCCAGATTGATTTTATAAAATATTACATTGATAGAATCATTCACTTCCTCAAATACTACAGCAGTTGCAGATTGCCTACTGAATCAAGTCCAAACTCCTTTGCTTGTTTTTTAAGGCTCTCCTAATCTTAATCTTCTTACTTCTCTTTCATATAACCCTTTGCTGTTATTAGGCTGGCCTCTTTCACAAGCCGTCAGCATTTATCCTAAATGCTTGCTGTCTTCTAACATTTATAAAAAGCTGTACAGCTTTCATGCCATCTCTAATAAATTCACCCCCTTGTCCCATGAATACCCAATTGCAACTACTGCCTGATCCACCCATAGAATTTAGATCATGTACATGAATAAATTCTCCAATGTAAGTCATTTTTCTTCAATGATATTGACTATCCATTGTGAAAGTTTTACTTCAGAATCCCAATAAGAAAAAGCTAATCCTATTTTAAGAAGAGT
>NW_007798531.1:0-1294 GCF_000696425.1 Galeopterus variegatus | reverse complement strand
AATTTTGATATTGTGCTCTTTGTGGATTTTCCTGCATTGGTTTTGATTTTTAAACTATTGCATTAAAATAATATTTATCTTGATTGCTGAGAGTTTTGGTGCCCCCCACACACACACACACAGCCACAGCTTTTGTGCTCACCCTGAGTGCCTCACCTGAGTCCCAGCCAGGGATTCCCTTCAAGCCTGAGAATGTGGTGAGTTTAGGGGTCCTCAGCTGAGGACAAGAGCTCTGGGTCCCTCAACCTTTCCCTATTCAAAGGTGGTGAATTTGGGTCTGCCCTGGAGAGAGGAAAGATTTAAGAGTCTGTAGCTGGCCCCAGGTTCATCAGGAATTCAATCACAAATGAGTTGCTGATGTAATGTCATCAGTTCCCAACCTCCTGTCTGTCTTGCTCTCTCATTCCCTCCCTCTCTTTATGTTCTCTTTGTAACCTGTGATGGGTCCAGCATCCTACATTTAATCATTGCACATTGGGACAACCGAGTGCCAGGAAGTTCCTTGTGGGAGGGTCTCACAGATGAAACCTCGAAACGCCAGGACCCCAGTATCACCACCCATGGGCCTTGGAGAGGGGGAGGATTTCCAGGCAAGAATTTCAGATTCAGCTGTGATCCTGGGCAGCCACCCTCCTCTGTTCTGACATTGATGTAAAAGTCAGCTTTGTGATGCTCAGTGCCCTTAAGTCCTGGCCACTTCTACGCAAAATATCAACCAAAAATCTTGGATGTTCGCCGTACAAAATGCCAATCTTTCAGATATTCTGGAATGTCTGGAAATATCTACTTGGATAAGGAATGTTTTCCCCTATTTTTCCCAGATGATGGAAGCCCTGGGTATGTCTGGGACTGGTTATTATAGTGGCAAATGTTCTTTTAATCACCCAACAGGTATAAGACTTCTTTTTGTAATAACCGTAGGGGAACATACCTGCCACGGCACCCCGGTGTGTCAGCATAAGCCATGCAAGCAAAGCTGGAACCATGGCTCATCCGAGTCTTGGCAGAACGTTTTACGAGCCTTCTGGAACAAAACAGGATGGGAGGCTTGGGACGAGGTGCCCCAGGCATCTCCCATTTGCCTCTTCTCTCCCTGCAAGGCTGTCATGGGACAGTTTCTCATCATCACCAGGTCCTGATGAGATATGAGGTTTTCTGACCCCTCCTCAGAACATAGCTGCAGGCTATAAACCTGCTTAGCCATACTCTAGAGTTAATTCCTCGGCAACAGGTATCTTGTCAATCGCTGCAGTCACCCAGCCCTTTTATTTAGGTGTTGCCTGCCTAAGGGCCA
>NW_007798530.1:0-1294 GCF_000696425.1 Galeopterus variegatus | reverse complement strand
TAGCTACAGCAACCCTGATTCTGGCAACGTCCGACAAATGTTGCTAGTATTGTTTTCACAGTGGCTCTTAACTGCTTGGAAGGTAAATTGCAAAGCTTGAGGACCAGCCATCAAAACTTTGCTAAACGTTTGCCCTGCATTTAGGGCTATGTCTATAATAATCACTGAGATGTAATGATGTAAACACCAAGACGGGATAGGTGATGAGTTTTTTAGATAATACTTAAAGAATCAAAACATTACTCTAACGAACAAAATTAAACAATTTTTGAGAGCATGCTTTTGGATACCAGAAAAGGCATGAATTGGATCAAATATTTGTGTTAGAATCCAGTCAGTTATTTACAACTTTTAAAATTTCACGGGAGTTATGCAGAAAGGGCAGCATTTGTATCTTGAATTGGAAGTGAGTTATATTGAAGCAAGGCAGATGTGGTGAGAAAAAAGGGTCTGGTTAGGCATTTTCATTATTAAATTAATTAATTTTTTAAGACTCAACAATCTCGTTAGGCCAGTGTTTTCAGCATTTTATGAGTGTTGAAGCTAAGCCTTAGAAAACTTAAGTTTCTTAAAGAGATAGTAAATCACAAAGCCTTTCAATGATGCCACACTGTCACTGAATAATATGGACTTAATTATTACTATTAGCCATTTATACAACAGTTATTTATCAAGCACCTGCTAAATGGGCATATGTATAGATCATGTACGTAACCCATCAATTACAAGTATGAGCTCCCTGCCCTCAAAGTGTTATGGGATACACATAGGAAGGTAAATGGCAGTATGAAACAACAGGGCTGTCGCAAGGTACCATGCATTTATGCCTGGACAATTGTAGTAGCCTTTGAACATGGCTTTCTACTTGCCCTTTATTTCTCTACAGCCTAGTTCTGTTCAGCAGCTGGCATGATCCTTTTAGAACCTTAGAATATGTCACTCATCTACTCAGAACCTTTTAATGGCTTATTTTACTCAGATTAAAGTTCAAAACCCTTACCATGGCTTATAAGGCTGAACTTGTTCTTGATTGGTCATGTCCAAGTATTTTTCAGAGCCCATCTAACCCTTTTCAAGCACACCAAGCATCAGTGCATTGGATCTGCTGTTGCTTCTGCATGGAACGCTGCCCTCGCAGATACCCACACAGCATGCTTCCTCATCTTCTTACAGTCACTGCTCAAATGTCACCTGATTATAGTTCTTCGCTGACTACATTATCCGTGAAATATTTCTATATGTCAAATGTGGAATGTATAAGAAACTATCTGCAGTAGTGCAGGGCACTTCCAAA
>NW_007798529.1:0-1294 GCF_000696425.1 Galeopterus variegatus | reverse complement strand
TAATTTTAGATTTAGACTATAAAGACAACCAAGTATAATGTTGTATAAAAGCTTACACATTTAAGAATTTGGTATATGTTCTACTTAATTTACCCACTTCTAAACTTATTTTAGACTTTTTAAAAAAAAGTATGGAAGGCTTTTTGTTGCTTTGTGTTTTTCAAGTGAATGCTTGTAAGGTAAGCAAAACCAATGATTTACTGATTTTACAAATGCTTGAGTGTGTGTGTGTGTGTGTGTGTGTGGATCGACGCACACGCTAATTTAGCATTATTGTAACACAGCTGTAGCTTACATGGTTTTCCAAAATAGAAACAAAAATAATACAACAGAATGAGAGAAAAGGATTTAGAACATTGAATTTAGGTAAAGGGAAAGCAAAGTAATATACAGCTGAATATTTTCTATGTACAAGTAATTCTTCTTTCACAGTTTAACAGGGCTTACAATGTAGATAAGTGATTCAAACATCAGAAATTGGTCTTGCTATGAAAAATAGGCACAGATCCTGTTAAGACACTTCAGGAATAGTGAATTGAAAGGGGAACTGATCAATTTTGTGTGTGTGAAAATTCATGTTGTGTTTTGTGGAAATGTAATGGATAAATATAAACTTGAAAATAACTCTCTTTGACAATGTCTTCACCTTGGATATCATAGCAGCACTGAAATGAATGAAATGTATCTCAATATGTGTTAATTAGATTTGTCACCACACACTGTTCATCTTTATAGGGGTGCAGTGTCTACCAGGATTATCAGCTTCCAACATTTGTTATATTGACTTGATTCTTTGATCTCTCACCTACCCTACCATTCTTCAGCATAATTTTTTTCCTTATTATTATATTATTATATTTATAAATTTAAGATAATTATAGTAAGCACATATCTTTTATTTTTTAACCACTTCTTTCTCTATTAAAAACAAACAAAAAAAGGAAATCAAAAGCAAAATAATTCACTGGAAAAGTTTCCATACTCATCTGCTGGAATGAGATAGTAATAGAAATTCTCATAAACTATTGCAAATCAAGTGCCCCAAAATCCATTGTTGCCCCAATAAAAAAGACAATGATAAATCTAAGTGTACATGAGATTGTTTAAATTAATGGTACAAGTAGATAGATAGAGAAGTAGATAATTCACCTTTCATTTTCATTTATCAAATATAAAAAAACTTTTCTAAGAGAAAGATGTTTAAAAAATACAGTTGACTTTATGAATAAATGATGAATATTGTGACTTGGGCTTTTTTTCTAAAAGTAGATCCTTAAAAAAAGAATTGTGTACC
>NW_007798528.1:0-1294 GCF_000696425.1 Galeopterus variegatus | reverse complement strand
CATTCAGATCTTACGTATCTATGGAGCTGGGTAACCCCAAACAAGAATAGGTTCAGTTGACTTGATACAAGGTAACAAAACCAACATTTTGGGGGAAGTCTGTCTCTAGAAAAACATTTTCCCTTCTGCTATCTTAAGTCTTTATAAAGAACAGGATGATTATGTCTTCCTTTATAGAAATTTACTCTGTTTTATGGTGCTGACCTAGCAGTGATAAGTGGGGTATTTTTCTACTGACTCTGCCCCAAATCCCTTACAATCAGGGTGATGGCATGATGACAATAAATAAATTAAAAATAAAAAAAGCAAATGTGTATATAGAACCTATTATATGCCACACACTCTTTTCCTACTTTGCATGTATGAGGGTACTTCAAAAAGTTCATGGAGATCTGGAATTAAAAGATAATAGGCATCCTTCCCTAGACCCCTTGTATTGATTCATTTAACTGTACCTTGGGTGCATATATGAAAATGCATTGTTGTGGGGAGGAGAGGTGTAGAAACAACCAAGGTGGTGTCTGGAGTGTGGGAAACTCCTTCTCCTAAAGCAGCTTTGAGGCCAGCAGGAAAGGCCTGAGGTGCTACTTGAGGGTAAAGTTGAACGGCAGGCCCTCTTCGGGTCCTGCACTTTTTCAGCTCTAGAACTCACCGAGGCAAAGCAAGATGGAGGAAACATTGGTCTTCACCTCCCTACTTTGGTTGGACATATACTTTTGATATCCTTCCTCAGGAGTGTCCAGAATCCCCATCTCCTTCCATCTCCGGGCACTCCCCTTAGTGCCCGCTTTCCTTGGTGTGGCTCTGGGCCACTCCCTGGCTCTCCAGGTTTGTCCTTGACAGGCTGGGTCCCCACTGATGCTTTTCCGTGCATGTTTCAATGTGGCAGCCATCTGCAGAAAGGGGAAAGTATGCTAAAATTTCAACCCAGTGACAGAATCAGAAATCACATTAAGCTCTGGACTTCATTAATATGCAAACATTCTGGCATCCTCTAAGCTGTTAGCCAGTTTTTTTACATTTTGGTATAAGATTCAGGAGCTTGTTTTCTGGGAGGAAAGAAAAGGAGAGGAGAGAAATTGGGGCACAGAGTATCTGAAAGAAGGAGACAGGCTGGAAAGAAAAATTGGAGAGCCTTTGTCTACCTCAAAATTTTGCTGAGGGTCTTTCCCAGGTAGCAGGGATAATAGAGATGCAGAATTTGTCTCATCTTTCTTTTCGTTTTTCTTTCTTTCTTTTTTTTTTTTTTTGTGGCTGGCCAGCAAGGGGGTCTGAACTCTGTTTTTTTTTTTTT
>NW_007798527.1:0-1294 GCF_000696425.1 Galeopterus variegatus | reverse complement strand
CTCAACCAGTGAGCGGACCGGTCTCTATATGGGATCCGAACCCTTGGTGGGAGCACCGCCATGCTCCCAAGCGCCGCACTCTACCGAGTGAGCCACCGGGCTGGCCCCCAAAATTGAATTCTTGATCTCCACTATTCCCTAACACTCATCCCTGAAACTTGCGCTTCCCCTAATCTTTCAGTCAAAGTAAACGGCACTGTCATTCACCTTTTTGTGCAGGCCCGTTATATTAATAGGGGCTGTCCTTGGATAGTAGAATTACAGCTGATTTCTGTTTTGTATTACACTGTTGAATGAGCAACATTGATCAGAGGAGGAATCAATCATATGACAGAAGGGGAAGGATTCAGGAATATAGATGCGGACTCTGTGAATTTAAGGCAATGTGTATAAGACACAAAGATCTTGTGAAAAAAAAAAAAAGGTAAAATAAGGAAGTAGTAACTGGAAACTGCTGAATGTTTGCATCCTTATGACCAAAAGGTGAGGTAGCCAAGAGCAGCTGGAGTTTGGCCAAATGGAGCAGCAGGTCTGTGAGAGTGACAGTTGCACTACTTGGCATTACCACTACTTGTGCTTAGCCAGACTATAAAGTTTGGTCTGGGTTCTAGCCTAGGAGAGAATGATACCTGAGACTCAGCTTAAAATTCCTTCTCCTTAGGATTACTCCTGAAGTGGCACAAAGAGTATTAAAAGGACAGGCGTGCAGGAGAGTGGACTTGGCTCCCCATTCCTCTCATCTCAGAGAAGTGCACCTAAACTTAGCCCAGGCTGAGTGAGAAGTCTGCCAGGTGAGAGGAGCACAGAACTGCAGCCTTTTACACCCTCAGCTGTGGCAGAGGCTAGAAGAAACTAATATTACCATATAAGGCAGCAATTCTGCTTCTCAGCCAGTCAGGTCACTTAAGCTTAAGGTCCGTGTTCCAAGCATTGAAATTCCTCACTGGGGTAAGCCTTCCATTATCTGCACCTGCACTTCAACGCCAGGAGTTTTTTGTTTCTGTCTCCTTAGGTGCTTTCTGTGGGCCAGACTAACCATTGAAATCTGTATTAGGGTTTTCCAGAGAAAAAGAACCAGCAGGATGTGGTGAAAGAAAAAGACAGATTTGTTTTAAGGAATGGGCTCACACAATTGTGGAGCTTGACGAGTCCAAAATCTAATGGAGTGGGCTGGTAGGCTGGAGACTCGGGAAAGAGTTGCAGTTTGAGTCCAAAGGCAGTCTGCTAGCAGAATTCCTTCTTGCCTGTTTTTTGTTTTTTTATTTATTTTAATTTTTTTGCGGCATGCCAGTAC
>NW_007798526.1:0-1294 GCF_000696425.1 Galeopterus variegatus | reverse complement strand
TCCTGAGTCTCCAGCTTGCCAGCTGCAGTTTTTGGGACTTCCCATACTCCATAATCATGTAAAACAATTCCTTATAGCACACCTCTCAATAGGTAATAGATAGGTAGACAATCTTTTATTGGTTGTGTTGCTCTGGAGAACTCAGACTCATATGCTGAGAACTTGTTCAAAAAGCAAATGCTCAGGCTCTACCTCAGACCTATTGATTCGAGAATTTTAAGGGATGGGTTTTAATAGCCATGAGGTACTTCTGGAGCATGCTAAAGTTTGAGAACCACGGGTATGAGACATGTCTCAGAGCTCAGGGTTGCTCCTGGAGTTTGACACCCTGGCACGCTCAGCCTGCCCAGTGCATGGGCTGAGAGAAAGCCCTCAGTTATGCAGAAGGAAGCCTTGGGGCAGTGAGCACTGAAGGGCATAGGCATGACACCAACAGTGTCTACCATGGCACAATTGTACACAACTGTCCTTGGACCTCTTCCACTGATGATTGGGACTGTCTTCTCTCCCACACTTCCTCCTTTCCTCAGTTGTCTGAGTTTGGTTCCAACACAAAATAAAAAATAGAAGTCAGTGGTGATCATCAGGACTTTCCAATTATGTCCAGTTTATCTTAAGCATATGAGAAAGCACATCCCCAATCTTTCTGAAGTTAGGTGTGGCCACGTGACTTGCTTAGGCATATAGACTGTTACTAAAAGTGACAAGTGGCATGTGTCACTCCTGCCTTGGCAATCATTGTTGCATGTGCTGAGATGAAGTCTCAGACAGTCTGGTCTTAGAGTGAACACAGGGAGGACCGACTGCAGGGACACACAACCTGTGCAGACCCCACGCTCAGAAGGCCCCACACTTGGTTTAATGCTCTCCTGTCACCGTCTCGAAATTCTTCACTATTTTAATTTTGCTCTGTGCTCCACAAATGACGTAGCCCACCCTGTCCCAGCCAAATCATACTAGAAACATAGCATGAGCACAATATAAACTTTTGTATGTAAAGACACTGAGATTTAAGCTCATAATTTATCCTAATTTTACTGGTACAAATACTGCCCACCTAATCTCCAATAGCCTATGTACATGGAAACAATTTTGTCAGATTAATGGTGTAGCACACTGTCAATGCCAACTATGTCTCAAAGATCAAGAAATATTACAGATAAGAGAAAATTTAGAAATCAATCAGTTTGACTCTACCATGTATTATAATTATTATCAATATTTATTAAACATTATTTAGTATTGTTACTTGAAGTCTCCACTCATGATTTAGAATCAAATAGTGATTTCTCTA
>NW_007798525.1:0-1294 GCF_000696425.1 Galeopterus variegatus | reverse complement strand
AGGATATGGCATTAGCAGAGTCTATCCCTACCTGAGTGAATAATGGAAGAGAAAAATGTTAAAAGACATGAGCTTACTTTATGAGCATGCCTGCTACTTCCCTAAGTAGTTGAGAAATGGGTCCACCAAACATGCCAACCATGTCAAAGTAAATGTAGAATTTTAACCAATGAATGTTGAATTCATTTATTCTGAGATACAGAACCAACCAATTATCTTGTTGCTTTTCGTTTTTCCTGAACTATACTACATCCACTTGTGCCAATTACTTCAGATGGCCCTAAAACTCAAGTAAAACTAAAAATGGCCACTAAGAATAAATCTACTTTGACTTCTGTTTGCATTTCTTGTACATCTTTTGAAGATGACCTATCACCATACTTACATTCAAACATTTGTGTTCAATTAGAGAGCTTCTCTAACATTTTCAGCTAGCAAGTTTACTTTTGTGTTTAAAATAAATTTTCTTCAAACTTCTGTGTATTTGTTTTTTATTACTACTGTGACAATTTATTACAAACTTAGTCGTTTAAAACACATGTGCTCTCTTACATTTCCAGAGATGAGAAATCTGAAATCAGTCTCACTGGGCTAAAGTCAAGGTAACAGCAAGACTGGATTCTTCTGCAGGCTCTGAGGGCAGAATCTGTCTTTTTCCAACTTTTAGGGGTAGCCTGTGTTCTTTGGCTTGTGGGTCCTCTCCTCCATCTTCAAAGAACATCTTTCTAACCTCTGCTTCTATCATCACATCACCTTCTCTATCTCTGAGTCCTTATGGAGACCTTTGATAAAGACCTTTGTGATTACATCAGGACCAACTCCTAATCCAGGACATTCTCCTCATCTCAAAATCCTTCAGTTAATCACATCTGAAAAGTGCCTTTTGCTATGTTAGATCACATTCATAGGTTCTGGGAGTCAGGACATGGGCAATTTGGTGTGCAATTATTAAGCCACACACACTCTGGATATCCAGAAACTGTTCATGAAAGTGTATGCCCACATTTTATTTCCCATCTAGTTGTGATACAACTTTTAGGGACATCACTTTAGTGTATATATAGATATTATAGTTCTAATTTCTCTTATGTGGGAGAAGAGCTGCCATCTTAAGTATCCAAACCACAGTATGAATTAGATTCAAGTAAATAACCATACCCTTTTTTTTTCTACTTTCACCAGAAAAAAAGTGGCTTTAAGTTTCACCAGAAAAGTTGCTTTAAGTTACTTTATCCCTTATAAAAATTCTGCTGAAAATCAGCAATAGAAAAGGTAAAAGATATATATATATATA
>NW_007798524.1:0-1294 GCF_000696425.1 Galeopterus variegatus | reverse complement strand
AAAATGTGGCATAAATACACAGTGGAATACTACTCTGCCATAAAAAAGAATGAAATTCTGCCATTTGCATCAACATAGATGAGCCTGGAGAAACTTATGTTGAGTGAAATAAGCCAAGCACAGAGGGATAAAAATACTGCATATCTTCACCCATAAGTGGGAACTAAGAGAGAAAAAAGGAAGGAAAGAATATCCTCACCCATAAGTGGGAACTAAGAAAGAAAAAAGGAAGGAAAAACAGACCACAGTGGTGCATTGGACTTGCAGAGGGAGAGAACATACCTAGGGGTACAAAGTCAGAGGGAGAGAACATACCTAGGGGTACAAAGTGCAGTGGCGAAATGGAGATGGCAGAAGGATGGACGTAGGTGATTAAGAGAATGGGGGACGTGGGGAATAATCACAATTTGTGCTAATGGACATGCTGGTAGTGATGATCAGACCATCATTTATTGTGCACAAGTTGTGATGGTCATCTTTGTACCACACGAATATGCATAAAAATTAAATTTAAAATATGTGAAAATAAGTAGAAAAGAGGCTTTCCCAAGAAACAAACTTGGCCCACTCTATACAGAGGGAAGAAAAAATGAACTTTGGGGAGGTCGTGGAACTGCAGTGTTCTTGTTCTGTTCTGAAGAAAGAAATAGAGTTGGAGGAAAGCCAAGAAAACACTTAAAATTCAATAAAAATTTTTTGCTATTACTCCCCCCAAAAAAGAAATAGAAAAAGAAAAGAAAAATATCTATTTCGTTCCTTTGCCCAATACTTGGATCATTTATTTTTCTTTATTTTGAAATTGTCTCACTTCCTTTTATATACTGTATATTAAACCCTCCTCAAATGTATAGTTTGGAATTATTTTCTCCCATTCCATAGGTTGCCTTTCCACTCTGTTGATTGTTTCATTTTTTGTGCAGAAGAATTTTAGTTTGATATAGTCCCATTTTTTAATATTTTCTTGTGTTGCTTGTGATTTGGGGGTCTTATTCATAAAGTCTTTGCTCCTATTTCCTGAAGTGTTTCTTTTATGTTTTTTAATAATTTTAGGATATTATGTCTAGAAAACTAAAAACTCTAAAAAGCACTTAGAACAGATTAACAATTTCAGTAATATTTCAGGATACAAAATCAACATCCCAATATAAGTAGCATTGTTATACTTCAATGAAAACCTAGCAGAAAATGAAGTCAAGAAAATAAGCTCATTTACAATAGACACACACACACACACACACACACACAAATCTGGGAATCAGTATCACCAGAAGTTGAAAGATTGCTATAATATGAA
>NW_007798523.1:0-1294 GCF_000696425.1 Galeopterus variegatus | reverse complement strand
ATTAAATCCCATTCACAGGTATCAGGGGTTAGGTCTTGAACATGTCTTTTGATGCAGATAGAATTCAACCCATTACAGAGGATGTCTCAGAAAAAGAGATCAGATTTGGCACTTGATCCTCCCCACTCCCTCCTCCCGATCTCCACCCGTGGAGAGGGGGCTTGACCTAGTTTCTCTGAATTTGGGTGTCACCAAGAGACAATGTAGATGAGATTGAGGATGCTCCTCTCCCCTAGAGTTTCTGGGAACTCTGAGGTACTCTCCCAATGCTGCCATAGAGGGCTGTGGTGGGGCTCACTTAGGTATCAGGCATCAGCAACCTGCCCCTGGAGGGCTGTGCATCTGAGCAAGGGGACACCCCACAGGGAATGGTGCCTACCACTGGTAAGGACTTCAGAGGAATGCCACAGCCCACTCCACTAGGTCCTGTGAATTTTGAAGCCAGGACAAAGAGAACACTGCTTGAGAGCCTACAGAAAGTCATTCATTCATCTGTCCATTCATCCACCCATTCATCTATTCATTTACGGCATAGAAGCCCTGGACACAGGCTTCTTGAACTGAATCCTGACTCTACCACTATCTAGATGTATGACTTGAATAAGGCACTTAGTACCTTAAGCCTCAATTTTCCCATCCTATAAAATAGGAAATAATGATAGTGAAAACCTCATAGGTTTACTTCATGGAAAGACAATCCTCGAGTGGTTCCTGGCACAGGGTAAGCATCAATGCACACTGCCTGCCATGAGGATGATGATGATGATGAAGAAGAAGACAACGATGATGACAGTGATGACGAAGATGATTATGATGACTTAGGAAACCTGCACAAAGGTGGAGGTGGAGATGCATAAACCAAACTGCAGGTGCAAGTACACAAAGGCAATACCGTCAAAGCCAGTCCTAAATAATTCGGGCTGGGGCTGCTGCTTCTGCTATTGGGCTGTTTTAAGATCTCTTGAGTCTTCAAAGGGAAGAAGATACGCTGCCACTTCTCTTGCAGCTCCCAGTTTACATGGGTCACCTGCACACCTGCAATGAAACGCTGAAGGGTTTTCGGGAGGCCCTCCTTTTCAGCAGGTTTGTTCCCTCAGTCGCTCGTCAATGTGTCACTTCCCTCCAGCCTTCCCTCTAATGCATTCGCTAAAAAACAATTTCCAATCTCTCCTTGTTACCAAGAGAGATGCTGAGAAAGAGAGAAGAGAGTTGCAAAAGCTATAGATTCTCTTTGATGAGTCAAAGAGTCTAGCATTTCCCTTTCTCGGTGATCTGCCTTTGACTGACATTGGGG
>NW_007798522.1:0-1294 GCF_000696425.1 Galeopterus variegatus | reverse complement strand
GTATAAGTCTATGCATTGGCCACTTTCCTTCTATATTATATCATAAGCATTTCATGCTTAATTCTTCTCAGTGTTTTTAAAGGTACATAAAAATATTTTATAAGTAACTGCTCTCCATTTGTAGGACGTTAAGTTGTTTGCTTTTTTTAAATTAAGATTTTATTTATTATGAGTAGTTCAGGGTGGGTGAATACTTATTTTTACCCACCTTTAGGATAAATTTTTAGAAGAGGAATTAATGAATCGAAGATTATTTGGTTTTAAAGATCTTGATACATATTAATTACTTTCTAGAACAGCTTTTAGTGTTTTTTTTTTTTTTTGCTGGCTGGCCAGTACAGGGATCTGAACCCGTGACCTTGGTGTTATAAGGCTGCTCTCTAACCCACTGAACTTGTGCTAAACCAGCCAGCTTAGTTTTTTGGACTTTTAAATTATTTTAAATTTACTGATGGGACCTCAAGAGGATTGAATTAATCCTGACCTTAGTTCATGGTTTCAAGGTTTTGTTTCCATTTTATATATTCGTTTCCTTTTTATCTATATTAATCATTCTTTCTCCTTTCCTCCCGTAGACACATATTTTAATATGCTTGATATATATACATTTACTTGTATGTGTTCTTGTAAAACAATATATGTTGTCTTGTGTGGATATATTTCAAGGTAAACATAAGGTGGGTTGGCATGGCTTTATCCTCCCTTCTGGCCCCCAATCAACACTGGTGCTTTCCCCCCATTTTTAAAAAATTGGGGTAAAATACATATAATATAAAATTTACTATCTTAAACTATTTTTACGTGCACGGTTCAGTAGTATTAGGTATTTTCATATTGTTGTGCAGCCATCACTGCCATCTATCTCCAGAACTCTTTTCATCTTGTAAAACGGAAACTCTATACCCATTAAATAACAACTGCCTAATTCTCTCACCTCCGGCAGCTGGCAGCCACCATTCTACTTTCTGTCTCCATGAATTTGACTACTCTTAAGTACCTCATCATATAAGTGCAATCATACAGTATTTGGCTTTTTTGTGACTGGCTTATTTCACTTAGCATAATGTCTTCCTGGTTCATCTGTGTTGTAGCATGTCAGTTTCCTTCGATTTTAAGACTGAATAATATTCTGTTGTATGTATGTTGCAAATTTTGTTTATCCTTTCATCTGTCAGTGGGCACTTGAGTTGCTTCCTCATTTTAGCTATCGTGAGTAACACTACTGTGAACGTGGGTGTACAGTTAACTCTTCAAGACTCTGCTTTCAGTTCTTTGGATATATAGCAGGTAGCGG
>NW_007798521.1:0-1294 GCF_000696425.1 Galeopterus variegatus | reverse complement strand
CGCTCCCGCCGCGGGTTCGGATCCTATACAGGGATGGCCGGTGCGCTCACTGGCTGAGCGCCGTGCGGCCGATCTCAAAAAAAAAAGTGTCCCCTGCCCTAACTCCCCCATACCCCCGTGTCTCCTAGCCCTGATGTCGAGGAAGTGTGGCATGTGACCTCCACCTGCAGAGCCACAGGAAGACCATGGTGGCCATCAGCCTTCCACGGCTTTGTGAACAAAACAGGTGTCTCCTCCATTGTGGGAGGTTATTTTATTCTTCAAGAATCCAGCCAAAGCCTTTAACAAGGAAGGTGACTACAGATTGTAAGGCTCATTCATACAACCTCGTGAAGTTTCTGGCACCACGTTGACCTATGGAATAGGTGGTCCCCTCTACTTTCTGATGAAGCAACAGAACTTGAAAGTTGCACTTGCTCAAGTAAACTCAGCCCGTCATTGGCAGAACCCGGACTTGACCTCTGGCCTGACTTCAAGTCCATCCCAGTCCATGATTCCTTCACCACAGCAGTGAGCCGGGAGGGACAGTGCCCAATTTCTACACTGGGCTATACTCCCTACATGCAAGATGGGATAATGTGAAAAGCCTCCAAAAGAATGACTCTTGTCTTTCCCAGTCTACAGCATTCGCACCACCCACTATGCTTTCACGATGTAGTTTTTATTTTTATTTTTTATTTTTATTTTTTGAGACTGGCTGCACTGCGCTCAGCCAGTGAGCGCACCAGCGGTCATCCCTATATAGGATCCATACCCACGGCAGGAGCGCTGCTGCGCTCCCAGCGCCGCACTCTCCCAAGTGCGCCATGGGCTCGGCCCTGTAGTTTTTATTTTAACAAAGCTATACACACATACATTTTAAAGAGTCAAATTATTTTTACAAGCTTATGGTTTAAGAATGTTTCCCCTGCCCCATCCTCCAATATTTTGCTCCTCAGAAACAATCACTTTGAACCCTTCTAGTTTATTCCACTGGTGTTTATATTTGTAACTCCAAATATCATGCTTATGTTTCTACTTTATAAATGTCAAAGTGTTAGACATTGTCTCCAGTTTTTCCATTTAGAGAGCTGAGAATTTAGCTCTTTTTTCACTTAATTTCCTCACCTGCTCCTACTGTATACAGCACACATTTGCTGTGTTCCTGTCTTCCCGATATGCTATTTGCATAATTTTAGTTAGATCAGGTGTTGGTGTTTATACTGCTATGACTATGCACATCCCATTTACAGATGGGCTACGTGGCTTGCTATGGTTCCTTCCTTCCTTCCTTCCTTCCTTCCTTCCTTCCTTC
>NW_007798520.1:0-1294 GCF_000696425.1 Galeopterus variegatus | reverse complement strand
GAAGCAGAAGTCCTGGTGCAAGCTTTTATAGAGAAGGATGTCAGTGCAGTGGCATTAAGTGAGGTGCTTGCTGACCCGCTGGATGTAATGTACCCACAACAGCAGCTCCCAGCCTTCACAAGAGTGCCACCCCTGGGGACAGGGACTCAGTCTGCTTCTCTCCTGTGGGGAGTCCAGGCTCTACAGCGGTGCCTGGCCCAGCGTAGGTTTGTAATGGACGTTTGTTTGATCAACACATGAATAGAGGAGGGAGATGGGCTTGCATGTTCTGCAGAGAATGCTAAGGAGTGACGCCAAAGTGAGGTCGCTCCCAGCTCAGCAGTGTCCCTGCCCTTTCTCAGGTGAGCTGGGGAGGCCAGCACATTTCTGAGGAGCCTCGTGTACAGAGAGCGAGGGACCTGCTCAAGCCAGACATCAGCACGCCCAAGCCCACCCCTCACTCTGTGCTGAAACGAAATTGATTTGGCAACAGAAGTGAGTTGGGAAAAGAGGGAAGTGTATTTGTAAATGAAAATGGAACATCTTTTTCACCATTTCCTCATGGATGGATGTTGTGGGATGCTCTCATGACATTGCATGGTTATCTACATTCTGGAACATTCAGAAGAGCGACAGGGCTGCCCTCATGGAGTGTCCTGCCCTCTTTGGGATGAGGCGATGTGGGGACAGTGCCTGGAGGGCTGGTAGTCGGTATCTTCCTTGTCAGGAAACACCACCCTGGAAGCTCCCTGCTGACTGGTGCCTTCCACCTGTGCCCTTGCTTCAAGAATAAAATATCTGTGTGTGTGTGTGTGTGTGTGTGTGTATGTACAGGTATGAGTGTGTGAGTGTGTGACTGTGGGCACACACGTGTGAGTGTGACTGTGTCCGTGTGTGTGTCTGTGGGTGTGTGTATGTACAGGTATGAGTGTGTGAGTGTGTGTGTGTACGTGTGTTTGTGACTGTGGGCACACACGTGTGAGTGTGGCTGTGTCCATGTGTGTGTATCTGTGGGTGTGTGTATGTACAGGTATGAGTGTGTGAGTGTGTGTGTGTACATGTGTTTGTGACTGTGGGCACACACGTGTGAGTGTGGCTGTGTCCATGTGTGTGTATCTGTGGGTGTGTGTATGTACAGGTATGAGTGTGTGAGTGTGTGTGTGTACGTGTGTTTGTGACTGTGGGCACACACGTGTGAGTGTGGCTGTGTCCATGTGTGTGTATCTGTGGGTGTGTGTATGTACAGTTATGAGTGTGTGTGTGTGTACGTGTGTTTGTGACTGTGGGCACACACGTGTGAGTGTGGCTGTGTCCA
>NW_007798519.1:0-1294 GCF_000696425.1 Galeopterus variegatus | reverse complement strand
AAAAAAAAAAAAAAAAAAAAGGCATCTGTCCACACCCGAGCATCATCTGCAGGCAGGAAGTTTGGCTGGCAAGGGAAGCCATAGGAGCCAGAACCAACTGCACCTGGGTTGGCACGTGCCCCTGCCTGGGGTCCAGCCATCCCCCACCAGGGCACTTCCAGGACCCTGGCCAGGGGCCAGCACCAGGCTGGGCTACAGCCATCTGTAAGACACAGTCCCCAACCCTAGGGAGATCAACGTAGTGGGAAAGACTTTAAAAACAAAAAACAATAACAGCTATTACAAAGAGAAGGGAGACATGAAAAAGGAAAACTGCTGCAGAAACAATGTATTGATAAGCAAAATAGGTGACTGTGAAACAAAATACAGCCCTGCATTTGTAGAAAAGTAAAAGGAGATATAGTATAACATAACATAAATATGTACTTGACTTTTATGATAAAAAATCACTAAGGAAACATACTAAGTTGTTAATAGTGGTTAACTCTGGGAAGTGAGATTATGGATAACACTTTTCTTTATGCCTACCTTGATTTTAAGTTTTTTCACCAATGAGTATGCACTATTATGTAATCAAATATAATTTTTGAAAGTGTTACTAATTTTCTAATATAAAAACACCTTGATAGCTATAAATACCTACATTAAAAAAGAAGAGCTGACATTACCAACATAACCTTCCACTTTAGTAAACTAGAAAAAAGAAGATAAAATTAAACCAAAAGCAAGCAGAAGGAAGGTGATAAGATTCGAGTGTAAGTAAAGGAGATAGAGAAAAAAAACAATAAGGAGTATCAACAAAATCAAAATCTGGTTCTCAGAAAAGATTTACTAAATTATAGCATCTTACCTAGACTGATCAAGAAAGACAGACAGAAAGCACCAATTACGAAAATCATCAGTGAAAGAGAGGACATTACTACCAACCTTACAAAAATAAAAAGAACTATAAGGAAATACTAGAGAAAATTTTTTGCTAAGAAATTGGGTAACTTAGATAAATGGACACATTCCTAGAAAGACAGACAAAAACTACCAAAATTGACTGGAGAAGAAATAGAAAATATGAATAGACCTATAATAAGTAAAGATGGAATTAGTAAGTTGAACACCTCGCACAAAAAGAAGTCCAAGCTCAGATGGCTTCACTGGGGAATTCTACTGAAGGTTTAAGGGCAAATTAAAACCAATCCTTCACAAACTCTTCCAAGATATAGAAGAGGAGGGAATGCTTCCTAAGTCATTCTATGAGGCCAGTATTACCCTGACACCAAAACCAGTATCCCAGGAATGC
>NW_007798518.1:0-1294 GCF_000696425.1 Galeopterus variegatus | reverse complement strand
CAGGACAACACCAAGCTCCGGGGAGAAGGCAGAGCGGCTGGACCTCTCACTCACTGCTTGCAAGAATGTAAAACGCCCTGCCCCAACACGTCGAAAAACAGTTCGGTGATTTCTTAGAAAGCTAAACATGCACTTACCTTATGACCCAGCAATCCCACTTCTAGGCAATTATTCCAGAGAAGTGGAAGCTCAAATACCTATAAAAACCTGTATGCAAAGGTGTATAGTGGCTTTATTGTAATTATGTAAAACTGGAGGCAGCTCCCATGCCCTTCACCTGATGAGCAGGTAAACAGATGTATGTGTTTGCATCCTGTGGAGTTCTACTCAGCAACAGAAAGGAGCACAGTGCTGACACACACAACATGAGTAAATCTCAAACACATCGTTCTCAGTGGGAAAAGTCAGAGTAAAAAAACTATGTATAATATGATTCCATTTATGACTTTATGAAATAGGCAAAACCATAGGGGTAGAAAATTGATTGCTGGTTGCCAGGGACTTGGAATGAGGGAATTTGAGTGGGGTGGGGGTGGGGGTGGCGATGGAGCTGTTCTAAATATCTATATATTTTGGTGTCTTCCGGTGCAGGCATCGATGCCCGGACCTTGGTGTTACTGGCACTGCACTCTAAACAACTGAGCTAACTGGCCAGCCCCGTTCTGTATCTTTATTATGGTAGTATTTATACAATGGTATGTTTCCCTGAATTCATAGAACTATACACTAAAAGAGTACACTTTACTGCATGAAAATTATTCCTCAAAAATAAACATCTCAAACTACATATCTATCAGTTTGATGATTTTAGAAGTGCCTGCCTCTCTCGCACACAGCTAAGGAGGGTGGGGGTACTGCTTGCTCTGTTCACATGTGCATTCTCAGCCCATAGAACACTGCTGAACACACGGAAGGTGCTCAGTACATCTCTGCTGAATGAATGGATGGATGGAGGGATGGAGGGAGGGAGGGATGGATGGATGGATGAAGGGATGGAGGGATGGGTGGATAGAGGGATGGGTGGATGGAGGGATGGATGGATGGATGGAGGGAGGGAGGGATGAATGGAGGGATGGACGGATGGAGGGATGGATGGAGGATGGATGGGTGGATGGAGGGATGGATGGATGGAGGGATGGATGGGTGGATGGAGGGATGGATGGAGGACGGATGGGTGGATGGAGGGATGGATGGATAGCAGGTTCTCAGAAAAGATAATGGCCTCACTGACCTGGGGCTGAGTGCTGGCTCTGCCACTTTCTCTGGGACAGGAGGCAGCAAACGTTACTTTCCT
>NW_007798517.1:0-1294 GCF_000696425.1 Galeopterus variegatus | reverse complement strand
AGAAACAGGAACCATATGCAGTGAACTATTACATGGAAGATACACAATGAAAAGTGTGTGCCTGATTCCTCTAACGGCTCGTTCTTGGCTTCTGTGACCTAGGTCCCTACTTTGCATTGTACACCTGGACAAACCTGTGTGCCAACTGTTAGACAATTATGTTTTACCCTATGTCTAAGACAGCAGCGGGCAGACGGGAGGAACAACCAAAATGGCTGTGGAAAGTGTCCTAGAACAGCACGTTTTCCGAGAATCACAAAAACCCCTCCCCTTTCTTCCTCACCACCACGTCCCCTTCCCGCATGCGTGAATTTCTCCACCTCTAGAAGAGTCCCAGCTTGGCTTAAACCCAGCTCGCCCCTTCCCCTTCCTTCCTAGCCCATAGGAACAGTCCAGCTCAGCCTCACTGGGTATAAAAGGCCCAGCCCGACTCTCCTCCCGCTGCTCCCGCTTTGAGAGGGCAGCCCACCCACTCGCCCCTGAAGCCCTCCAACATACATTCTGGCTGAACATCTGTCTCTCGGTGTAATTCTTTGCGACTCCAGGCCATCCCTTTCATTGGTGCTGTGACTTGGATGGGGTTTCCCCACTCCTAGTGGGACTCCATCCGTTTCTCTGCCCATGGCCCAGAGCCCACACCAGTGATGACACTCAGCCTGGCCCTTCTTCCTGATTGCCACTGGCAATCCAACACTGGCCTTCTAATCGATGAGTCTTTGGATTACCGCTTTCATTTCTCTCTCTCTCTCTCTCTTTCTCCAGGACTCGGCCAAGGCAAGCAGAGGTTCCCCTTTCCCACTCCCTCTCACTCGCTGTGGGATTTTCATTTCTGCCAATAGGCATTCGCGAGTCCCAGCGCCGGGCGCCCCTCAGCTCTACAGCCCTTTGGGATCCCTCAACCACCAGGAAGCCAGTGACGACTGGTTCCGGGGTTTGAGATTTCTCGGTACCCCATCCGAAGCAGGGATGCCCCTTTGGCCATGGTACTCTCTCCTCCCTGTATCATGGGGGACGCTCCATCTCTCCCGGCCAAATTCCCCTCTAAAATGCCTCCTCGATAATCTCGAAACTTTGGGCCTGGCCCCAGTCATTAAACCAAAAAAGCTCATTAGACTTTCTACCGAGAAGTGGCCCGCCTATAACTTAGACAATCAAAACACGAGGCCTCCCTTTGGGTCCCTCAGTTCCAACAATCTATGGGACTTATACAACTTTTGTGAGCAATCGGGAAAATGGGTTAGGGTTAGGGTTAGGGTTAGGGTTAGGGTTAGGGTTAGGGTTAGGGGTTAGGGTT
>NW_007798516.1:0-1294 GCF_000696425.1 Galeopterus variegatus | reverse complement strand
TAAATGAATGATCATTTCAAGGTGGGCTAAATTTTGGCACTGCTTTTTTTCATCCTGTTCTTAGCAACTGGCCTCCTAGTGTAGCTAGCCCCATGGGGACTGCAAAAACATAGGAGGAGGAAAAAAGGATGTGTATTGGATGTCAGAAGAGTAAAAGTGTCAGTTTCTGTCTAGCCATCTTTTGAATCATGAACATATACACATCTTTGACTAGCCTTAAACCATTCAGCATGATGTATCGGGGAAAAAAATCGTGCAATTTTGGAGATAAAATTATCTAAAACTTAACTTTACTACTTGCTAATATTCTACTCGGGGAAGGTTACTGATCCTCTCTGAGGCTCAGTTTTTCTTCACTTAAAATGGATAAATTACCCATTACCTTGGAGGCTTGTTTTGAGGCAAATCATTTCATATAATGTGTATGCATGTCTCAACAACAGCAATAACAATTTTAATTTTTTAAATATCTCTCCTAGATGCTTGAGTCAGGGCTGGAGGGTGTCCAGGTAATTTTCTGATATAAAATTTTCAACGCCGCCGCGCTCCCAAGCGGTGCACTGTAGCAGTGCGCCACCGGGCCAGCCCGAAATTTTCAAATATTTTTAACTATGTAAGGTAAATAGTATCATTTCCACTACCCCGGCAGTTAAACTGACAGCCAGTGATGTGAAGGGATCGGTACAAGAGCGCAGAGCTAACAGGTGTGAAAGCAGAGATTTGCCTTTAAATTTATATAATTCCTAAGCCCAGGCTTTATTTTACCCTTATTAATAGATATTATTGTTTTCCTTGCCCAAAAGAAATGAAACTACACAGTTCTGTTTTTAATTAATTTATTTACATTTTTGTTTATGGTGGTAGCTCTAGTCCCCATAAGAAACCTCAAAAGGCTCAACAGTTTTGTTCATTTTGCTTACTTATTCACAGTCTAGCTGTGGCCTTCACATAGGTTGTGTTTCTAGTTTTTATTATTGGATCTCTCTTTTTTTCCATTAGATTTCTTCTACTTTATTTTAGGTTACATACTTTGTAATACCAAAGTCCAGAGGCATTAGGGCATGCAGTAAAATTTTAGAGCCAATGAGGTAACTCAGATTTTCTGTAACTCAACCCAAGGGAGAAAACAAGATGCAGCCGTCCAGATATGCAAAAGTACAACAGTGTCTTTTGTGTGAATGGAATTAGAGATTCTGTTGGCTATGTGTCTACATGTGATGTCAGTGGGAACGTTGAATATTAAGGGTGGAGATGCTAACTTGGATGATCTGACTTTGGAACTATTAGCAGAAGC
>NW_007798515.1:0-1294 GCF_000696425.1 Galeopterus variegatus | reverse complement strand
TTGGTTGTAAAAAGATCATACTAACTTAAGAACATGACATAGTGAAGTCTAACCTAAATACGTTATCCTAAGATGAAGGGCATGCCAGGGAAAGTATTCTCATTTATAACAAAATATTTTCCATCTCTCCTCATATCGGAAGCAGAAGCAGTTCTTGATTCTCAATTATTGATCCCATCAATGTTTTTATATTATAAAAGATCACATTAGCGTTAACGTTAAAAGGATTGAAATTAAACTGGATTACACAATCTTCATCCATGACTATCCACTTTTATGTGATTAAAGTGTGGGGATAATTGGGGGGATTACTGGGTGGGGGAGATGGTGTAAAATCATGATTTGTGGTAATGGGCATGCTGCCAGTATGGATCTGGCCATCACATCTTGGGCATAAGTGGTGACAATTAGCTTTGTACTCCATTAATACGTAAATATTCATAACCAATAAAAAATAAGTAAATCTGTTGAAAATTTCATATGCTGAAAAGAATAAATGGCACAGTATACTGATATGAAGATTCACAAAATGGCAGCTCAGAAGAAAAACATAATATTTTGTTGTGATTTAGTGTAATTATTATCCTAGTCCCAAAATATCGGAGGAGAGAAGGACAAAGAGAGACAGAGAGAGAAAAGAGAAAACATTCTGAAATTAAAGTCACCAAATTGCTGTGGTGATAATTTCATAGAAATAGGTTCTTCGCTAATTTTCTTTTACTAATTTTTTTGGGTAAATTTTGGCATTTCATAAATTCTCTTCCATGAGCATCGTATTTCAAATAAAATATTTTTAAATGGAGAAGAAATTCTATTTTTTTTCCTCAGTAAATCTGTTAATTAGAATTAAGTGTATTATCATTATTGAAGAGTGGGATATTACTAATATTTAACCACACTAAAAACTTCAGCATTTCTGTAGTCATAATAGTCTGATTCATTTATGTGGCCTCTTATAAATCTAATCATTAATAAACAAATTAAAACTCTCTCTTTCATAGCTTCCATAGTGACATCATCAAAAAATATTTTAGAAATGCATTTACAGATTCAAAATGGGTAAACTCCTTTCTTCCAATATTCATTTCTCAAAATAGTATAGATAGGCACAAGGATTTGGTTGTTAAGCCCAGGAATTTATCTCTGAATGTGTTGCTAAAGAATATTGTCACAATAGATCTTAAACTTAAAAGGCATATATATATATATATATATATATATGCCTTTTAAGTTTATATATATATATATAATGCTAATTTGAAATAAAATATTTATATAATGGGTATGCCTGTAT
>NW_007798514.1:0-1294 GCF_000696425.1 Galeopterus variegatus | reverse complement strand
GTTTCCAACACTGCCACATTGGAGATCAAATTTCCACATGAGTTTTGGAGGGGACAACACCCCTTAAACACTATGATGAAGGAATTCCAGATAGTCTCTGCTTCCAAGAAGCTATACTATACCATAATATTTCACCTAGGATTTGGACTCAGACAGCAAGGGATTCTCATCCTGGCTCTGACACTTACTGTTGGCTTTGCTTGTTAAGTTAAACCTTATCTTACCTATAAAGAGGGAATAATAAAAGCTGTCTCACAGGATTGTTGTGTGAACTAAGAAGCGGTTGATATAAGACAGTTTGCTCAATGCTTGGAGGCTTAATGCTTATAGTAAGCATGAAGTTAAGCTTTGTAAGAATCCTCTTTAAAATGCAAATGCTTTTGAGAAAGGTGATACCTTGAATCATTACCTGCTAACATTAATTACCAGTTGGCAGTACCTGACAACAAGGCAACTGGTAGATGAATGGCACTTGGAAATGTGAATCTGAAGGTATGAGAAGAGAAAGAGATCAAGGGAAGGAAAAACAGCTCTGAAGGTAGCGTGAAAGGGCACCAGGTATCATGGGTAGCTTTAGGAGATCACTTTATCCTGATAATTAGTAGCAGAAATAATTTCCTTAAAACAAATTTATATAAAATGAGAACCAAAATTTCACAGAGGTAAAAATAAAATATTTGGATTGATGTTTTTTCTTAAATGAAATTTTACATTAAAATTCTAAATCTCATAATTGAAAAATGTAATTAACAACAACTAAGAGAAAAAAATGACAAAATCTTTTTCACATTCTTTATTCTACAAAATAGTAAGATAAAATGATACCCCATGCTTCATATTTAACCTTTGAACCAAGATCACAAAAAGAAATTGTCCCAAAAAATATTCAAAGAGGTTAACAATTTTCCCAAGGCCTCTCTTAATTGATTTATTTCAAATCACTATGTGTTGAAACACATTAGACCTTTATTCTTACAGAGTTTATTCACTTGATCAGATCTTCATTTATTAGTAACTTTGCTCTAGTGCTCGAAGCTATTTTCCAAACGTGCTTTTATTAACTTCATGAAATCCACAACTTTTGCAAGAGTTGAGTTATATTTGTATATGTTATAAATAACTGACTGACCCCAAGAAGATTGGCAAGATGGAAAAAGATAGATTCTAGTAAGTGTATTCGGGTTGGAACTAATTTTGAAAGTAATCAATTAATTTGTCATTTTCATGTGATTATGATTTTTCTTCCCTAAAAGAATCTTGTAATCAGAGGGACTTGAGTTATATTATTTGGACA
>NW_007798513.1:0-1294 GCF_000696425.1 Galeopterus variegatus | reverse complement strand
TGTATGAGTCAATGCACTTCACATGGCTAAGCCCAAATTCAAGGAACAAGGAAGTTATCTGTCTTTTGTGGAATTACAGCTAAAAGACAGTGGTCGTGGGTACCCAGAGGGAGACATGAAGAATTGGCTTTAACATTTAATGTACCAAATATTGATTATAAAGTTTAACTTCATGGAACACATTTTTCCCTCATAATGCCAGGTAAAGACAACATGAGTGGCTGGTTTGAATGTATTTTCTAATAATTACTTATTTATTTTTTGACATAAAAGTATGACTTGTTGAGGTTAGAAATAAGAACTTGCCTTTCCAATGATGGTTAATGCTCACTACGTAAGCAGAACATAGGTAGATATCCATTAGTCATATATCCAATCAAATCTATTACAGGTTGCTTTTATACCCCCAAAGATTTGTAATTTTATTTGTAAACAAAAAATTAAATTTTCTTTATTATAAAAGCTTTCCACAAAATCATATATCCCTATGTATATCACTGTTTAGAGATAACAAAACTTTCAACGCTAGTATTTTATAGCAACAGTGACAAATATTTTACTTTTATTTTTCATTGTCTTTCAACTAAGCCTTATTTTTCCCCTATAGTTATAGATGTCTTGCCAATGCACTCTTAAGTGGATATTTCTTTCTCTCTTCCATTTTTTTTTTTACCATGCATCTACTGTGCAAGAAAGTATAACAGATAAATTAGCTGATCATGATTTCCTATCTTTAGCAAAATCAAACTAACACACAGTCCCAGGTCAAAAGAAGTCCTTGTAGTTGGTCCAGACTGCAATGAATACTGTTGTGATTTGGAGACATGAATATGGAGATGCAATGATAGTCAAAATGTTTGGTTTTACTAAAGAGGACTCCAGAGTGAGAATGGAAAACAAGAGAAGAGATAAAAGACTTGCTCATTGTATTTTTGCTTGTTTGTTTTTTCTGTTTGTTTGCCTGTAAGTATAGCCCAAGAAATGGTACTTTTCTCTGTAGCAAAACCTGAGTCTACCTTGGATTTTTCTTTCCTACAAGATTTATGATGTTAATTATATGGCTGCCCTTCCTTCAGTTTTGCTGCTGCATAGTACTTTGTTGTAGGATTTTATGATTTTGTGTTATGAAACCATAAGTTAATGATATAGAAATTATCATTTTGTCATAATTATCATTATCAACCAAAACATGAGATATGTGGCTTTTTGTCTGTGACTTATGGTATTTGGCATGGAAACAGGAAGGAAAGGTGGTTAGAAAACATAAACCAATGTTATGTAATAGCTCTTTATA
>NW_007798512.1:0-1295 GCF_000696425.1 Galeopterus variegatus | reverse complement strand
GCTGATTACTGCTTCAATCTCATTGCTTGTTTTCGTCTGTTCAGGTTTTCTATTTCTTCTTCGTTCAGTCTTGGTAGTTTGTGTTGTGGGGAAAATAAGATAATTTAGTCAGTCTCTCTTGGCTCAGGTCTGGTTGGGGGTTGAGCAGCACATTCTTAATTTTTTGTGCACAAGTTGTGTGTGGTTGGAATTAGTGCACACGTGCACCAATATATCTATTTAGTTAATTTCTATTGTGTGTTCTTGAGTTTGTGAAGCAGGCTGGCCAGCAGAGCTTGCATCTAAAAATAGAGCATGTTTACTATGCTGGTAGCTGTTCAGGTTTTCTTTGGACTTTGCCGGTAGCAGTTGAGTTTCTGAGTTTCTCTTTGGACTTTTTAGCTCCTAGACGTGTGTGTGCTGAATAAAGACTATTCCTTTTTCAATCAAGGCTCTAAGGACCTTTCTGCTGGTTACCTAGCTAATCCACCTGCATGTGAAGGGTTTGCGAATGGGCTTGAGGGGTCTGTGAGCACCGGAGATCCAGCACTAGATTTACAAGTATGTGTCCAGAAATTTTCCATTTCCTCCAGGTTTTCAAGTTTATTGAAAGTCTCTAATGATTTTTTTGTATTTCTGTGGTATCAGTTGTCATGTCTCCTTTTTCATTTCTGATTTTTATAATTTGGGCCTAATCTCTTTTTTTTGTTGATCTATCTAATTGTTTTTCTATTTTGTTTATTTTCTCAGAATAACAACTTTTTGTTTCACTGATCTTTTGAATTGTTTTTTGGGTCTCTATATCACTTAGTTCTGCTCTAATCTTTATTATTTCTTTCCATCTCTGATGTTGGAATTAGATTGTTCTTGTTTTTCTAGTTCTCTTAGATGTAGAGTTAGGTTGTTTACTTGCAATCTTTTTATTTTTTTGATGAAAGCATTTATTGTTATAAATTTCCCTCTTAGTACTATTTTTTCAGTGTGCCACAGGTTTTGATATGATGTGTCTTTATTTTTATTGTTTCTAGAATTATTTTGATTTACTTTTTAATTTCTTCCTGGACCCATAGGTCATTTAGGAGCCTTTTGTTAATTTCTAAATATTTGTAGAGTCCTGAATTTCACTTGTTGTTAATTTCTATTTTTAATCCACTGTGGTCTGAAAAGATACTTGCGATGATTTTGATTTTTTAAAAGTTCTTAAGACTTTGTGACCTAATATGTGATCTATCCTGGAGAATGTTATTATCTATCCTGGAGAATGATATTAATGTAGCACTAAAGTTGTCTTTTGATCACCATTTGCATTGTATATT
>NW_007798511.1:0-1295 GCF_000696425.1 Galeopterus variegatus | reverse complement strand
TGGCATATGGCAGCAGCAGCCAGTATTCTATCCTGGAACTCTAATGAGTCAATGGCTAGAGTACACAGATCTAAAAGCTTAGCTATTTGAATGAATGTTTCCTGAGAATACTGAGGTAGAAGAACTTTAGGAGCATCTTTAAGAACATCAACTTGGAGAAAGAGATTTAGCCAGGAGATGATTGTTACAGGACAAAGTTCCTATTTTAAAGCCTTTAATATAATGAGTTCCATCCTTAAGATATCCTCTTCACTGCAAGCACCGTCAGTGACATAAGCAAACTCTTGGAGTTTAGGAGCATAGATTTCCTCTAAAAGCCAGTCTAGAAGTTTTGGCCTCGTCTGTGGTTCCAAGTCAGAATGCAGAACTTCAAAATGCTTGTCATGAAAATATTTGCTTTCTTTTTTAAACATGTTTAGCCAAACCTCCTTTGAACATCCCCAGCTTAATCTCATACTGCTGTTTCTTGGTGACCTTCTCCTCTTTTCTCTTTTTGACATCCTGGGCTGTTTTCCTCTTTTTGGCCTGGATTATCTGGGCTTCTTGGGGGGACTCCGTCTGGCTGGGCTGGGGCTGGGACTGCTGCTTAGCTTGTAAACGGCTACTGCGTCTTGACATTCTCTTCTTTCAGGTGTATGAAACCTCGCCAGACCCGCGGCCGGAGGCAGCCGGGTGTCTCTCAGAGGCTCCCCCTCCGCAGCTTGGCTCCCCACCGCTCGCTTCCCGCATCTCCCGCCAGTTCGCCCCTGCCCCCTCCCACTGCAACTCTGGGATCTCAGGGGTGTCAGGCTGCGGCTCAGCCCCAGTGCACAGCCAGGGGGAGGCGACTCGGGCCAGCACAGAGTGGCCAGGAAGGGGCCAGCCTGTGGCGCGCCCTGGTCGTCCCGCCAAGGCCTGAACAAGGGAGTTTTTAAAAAACAAATATTTAAATCATTTATTGTCATTAGGTTACAGTGTCTCAATATACACACTACATGGAAATACACAGATCACTTTTTCAAACACTGGAAATAAGATTTTAGGTGTGCAGCCAGCTGTTGGTTGTCTTGTGGTCATTAAAGACAAAGTCAAGAATTTGGAGTATTTAAGATGCTAACACTTACATATTTTGTTCTCTTTGGTTTTTTCATTATGTAAATCCTAACAGATAATATACGTATTAGTACAGATAAAGCATCATCCGAAATTATTCAATTAACTGCATATTGTGAGCTACTCTTTAAGAAAAGAAGTAAATATTCAGTACTTTTAAGGCAGCAGAGAGGTGGTTCAAGGACTCAGCTCGTTCTATAAAA
>NW_007798510.1:0-1295 GCF_000696425.1 Galeopterus variegatus | reverse complement strand
AAAGGGCATGTTGGGAGTTGGTAGAAAACTAAAGGTTTAATTACTGCCCGGCCTCTGCCCCGTCACTGAACACCCTTGTCAACAAAACAGAGAAGAATTCCATTTCTCCTGTAGAGCATGCTATAAAAATTATCTGATAGCTCTGATATTTAAGAAAAAATAACTTTCTTTGTTTTCTATAAAGACCAATTAGTAAGTAATATGCACTTAGATTTACTCGAATATTAGAGACTTCTTTTTAATTACTTCAGCAGAATAACAGTTAAGCGAGGAGGAAATACTTGGCTGTTTATATGATTTCTTTTTTTTCCCCTCTTTTTTTTTTTTTTTTTGTGCTAATGTCTTCTTTTTTCCTTTGTCTTAGATGCTGTCATTTTTTCAGGGAATGTTTACTTTCTATCATCAGGGTCATGAACTTGCCAAAGACTTCAATCACTACAAAATGGAACTACAGATCAACATTCAGAATGTAAGGAAACGATATCTTTCTGGTATAAAAAGATGTGTGAAATGTATATGAAAAGCCTTACACTTAGATCAGGCTGAGCTGTTGGTCCTGAGAAACTGAGGCTGTGTTGCCACCTTCTGGTCAATTCTTGGTGTAACAGCCTGCAGCTATTTGAGGCTTAGGAAATTCTGCCACCTGGCGGTTTTTCTTGTACTTTCTGGGGCATTTCTAAGGATGAGCTTTGTTATATTAACTCTGTGTTAGCTATGTATGAACCAGGCAAAAGAGTGTTCCATTTAGATTTAAGGCATTTAAGTTATAATGAATTAAATTTCTTCTGTGAACTGTAATCTTGATTTTTATTCCCAGATAGGCTTATTGTTCAAGTGGAATTTCTTCCCTGAATTTTATGAATATTCACTAATGTACTGGTGTTGACAGTTGCTTTGGGTCTTCACTAGTTTCCTGTGGAAAGTGTATGCTTTCTGTCATGTTTTGGATACAGATGTTTAGAAGGACTTTATTAAGCTGTGTACCATATGTGGTTTTGTTTAGTTGGTGGATGTTTTTCTTCTCAGCACCATAGTTGATCTTAGAAATGTCCTCATTGAAAAGCTAGTCAGGGTATGTTTAGCATAATTTGAAGCCTTATAGGAAACCTAGTGTGATAGCTTTGTGACAAACTCACAGGGCATACTGAAAGATACACGGTGTTTGCTGCCTGCCCTTTAATTTCTTGCAGAATTAGAAGCTGAAGATAAATGTCTTTTGTGTAGATTTTGTTTCGAATTTTTTTCTTTTTTTGTATAGTTCCCTATACTTGAGAATGTAGAGGGCAAAATCTCTT
>NW_007798509.1:0-1295 GCF_000696425.1 Galeopterus variegatus | reverse complement strand
ACACAGAAACAACCGAAAGAGGCTTCCATTGGGAAAATTTGGAAAATAGATGATCAAAAAATGATTATGATTGTTAGTAAAATATTGAATAAATAAAAATTCACCATTAAATAGTGACAATAAAAAGAAGAGAAAGAAAAAGTAAGAAACCTCATTTGCCACAATTAGAGGTGATCATTGCACCATCTTCTGATCCTAGAAATCGGTAATTGAAAGAACGAGTATTAAAGCTTTTACCCTGCATTTCTAGGAGGAAATGCATTTCATCCACAGTTGAAGATGGGTTTTTTTCAGATACTGAACAACAGGCAGCACAGGGCAATATCCCTAGGAGAAAGGAAATCAAAGAGATAAGACCCATAATTTCTTTAGCTTACTGCCAGGACTCAGTTTTCAAAAGGCAGTCCAGGGAGAGTGCACTCAAATACAATCTAGAGATCTTCCTGAATTGAGGAGACAGAGTTAAGATTTTGGGAAGATCTTCAACTTAATACTGATGTGTCATGTGTGGTGAAATTTCCTAAGACTGGAGAAAGAACCATGAAAAAAACAGTAGGCTAAACAGTCCCTCAGGTTTACATAGGATTGGGGATAGTTCACGATTGGAGATAGTTCATGTGTCCATCAGCCAAGTTTGTGTGTCCATCGCCAGCTAGATCGACCTGGACACTAAGAAGAGTCTTCAGGAGCATGTCACCATAATATTGGGACTAAATTAGCTCCTCTGGACCTGTTCTTACAAAAGCTTAAAAGCAAGCATGAGTAAGATCAAATGTAACTTATCTCCATGCTGCTATAAAGTACAGCACTCTCTAATCGCATATGAAAATGTCTAGAACTCAAGAACATAAAATTCACCATATCTAACATCCAGTAAAAGTTATCAAGTACGTAAAAAACAATATGGTCCATACCAGGATGAAACAAATCAAAGGAAAAAAAGTCAAGAAATAACACAGATGATAGAATTAATGGCAAATAATATTAAATTGCTGTCATAAATATGTACCATAGACTCAGGGGAGAGGAAAATATGAAAATGATAAGGAGAGACATAAAAGATATAAAAAGATGAAAATAGAATTTCTAGAGATGAAAAAAAAAAGAAATGAGAGGAGAAAAAAAATGATCTATTGAAGATATAGAAATAGAAATAATACAAAATTCTGAATCCAGAGAGAAACAGCCATCCAGTGAAACTGTTCCCTAATTCCTGGACCACAGAAAGTGTACTATAATAAATGTTTTAAGCCACTAAGTTTCAGAGTTCTTTATTAGGCAACAAAGGTAACTGA
>NW_007798508.1:0-1295 GCF_000696425.1 Galeopterus variegatus | reverse complement strand
ATATGTGTTCTCAGCACTTACTATGTGCCTGGAAGTAAATGAAACAGACAAAATGTCTGTTTTTGTGCAGCCTATTTTCTCTTGAGGGATTTAGATCTGAAACAAAGGAATAAGCATATACATAATATGTTATATTATGGACAGCGCTAGAAAGAAGAGTCAGGCAGCCTGGGAGGCTGAAGCACAGTGGTTTAGGGGCTGCCATTTCATACAGAATATTCTGGGAAGGCATCTCAGATAGAAGATTATTTGAGCAAAGATGCAACACAGCATGAGGGATGCACGGGCCAGCAAGTGGCAAAGTGTGATGGGCAAAGGAAAGAAGAGCAAACCCAGGTACCAGAAGACGTTAAAGTCCTTGGAAAAGTATAAGAAGGTCAAGAAGGCCAGTGTTGCTGGCAGGGAGAAGAGAGAGAGTCAATGGAGCCAATGATCTCTGGAGTGCGGAGGACTTATATGCATGGTAAGGACTTTGAAGTCTATTCTGAATGAGGAGGGTAGTCATTGGAAGATAGAGGAATAAAATGTCATTCTATAATTACAAGCCACTATTATGTGTAATTTCAGAATGTTAGTTTTATATTGGATATGTTAAAATATATTTTATAATATTATACATAGAATGTATTTAATATTTATTACAAATTTAACATGCATCAAAATTTGAAAATGTATGTTAATTCTTTTTTTCCTAATTTTATTAATCTAAATGCATATTATATTTCCTACTAATATTGTATAAATACTTTATACATTTTAAGGTGTTTTAAGTTAGAATTTATTTGTGAAACTCTGGTCGAGAGAAACGCATTGATTTTATTCTTTCATTGAGCATCTACCATGTAGTAGGTATAGACTTGTTGACAGAATTGAGAGATAAAAAGGATGCAGTCCTTATGTCAACTTATGTTTTATTGATATAGACAGGTTTGTTGAAATTTTAAAATTTATGAGACAGTTTGAAGAAAAATGATTTATGTATATACAAGTTATAAGGACAACTCTAAGTATTAACAGATTGGCAACCCCCCAAAATAGAGAAGATATCATGGGAGGATTCCTACAAATGCCTCAGCTCAGTTTTGAAAAGCAAATGGAAGCTTTAGGAATAGACAAATCAGATGAGTTCATTAAAGTAGTAGGAATAGCCTCTGCAATTGCATTGATTTCATGAGTCTGGAGAGTTCTAAGTAGCTAGATTCAAACATTCAGCTTTTTGTTGTTGTTGTTTTCATCTGGTAAGTTTAGAACAGCTTGGAACAATACAGTAGGGAGTGGTGGAAACTATGGTGGAT
>NW_007798507.1:0-1295 GCF_000696425.1 Galeopterus variegatus | reverse complement strand
AAAAAAAAATAGAAAAAAAAGCATGAGAACAAACTGTGATCATGTTTTAGAAAGGTTTCTTGGAGGAGCAATAAGTTAGACTGGAATAAATTCATAAATGTCATTTGGTCATCCAGTCCTATGTGCATCAAAGCACATAGAGTCAGCTAAATAAGAACGTGACATATATAGACTATGTTTTTACCACTGCAAGTGTTTTTCTTTTTTGTGGGGAGGAGGCAGAGGGAAATTGAAAATGAATGAGGTGAGGAGAAATTCTGCTCCTAAAAGGAGATGGTCCAAGCAATATAAAAGAAAGAAAACATGCACAGCATCCAAAGCAACACATGGAGCATGTCAAAAGTAGTAAGACGGTTTACTCTAGAAGTAGGGGAAATGTAGAGTGTTTGGGGCTTGGCTTGGCTTCTGGGAAGTGATATTCATGTTAGAAAAAGCCAGAAGAAAATCATGAGAGTCAGAATTATTACTTGTGAAAGGAAATGGGTAAAACGGGCTTACAGCACTCAGGAGAAGGGAGGTTCGGTGGTCAATCCCAAGAACTAGGAGGCTTAGAAAATATATGGGATATTGCAAAGAAAATGAAATAATGTGTAGCATCCAACCAACGGGTAAATAAAAGGTGGACAAATCTCCCTTTCTTCACTTCTTTGTTCAGATATTATCTTCTCAAACTTGCCTAGTATAACCATTGTGTGTAAAATTATCACTCATCCACCTGCAGTCCTTATCCCCCTTGTCCTGCCCTAATTTTTTCCCCATAACACAACATCTGCTGCTAATATACTACATCAGTTACTGATTTATTTTGTTAGTTGAATGACATTATTCTCCCACCTACAGTGTCAGCCCACTGAGGGTAGGAAGATGCTTTTCAGTGATGTATCCCAAACATCTAGAACTGTGCCTGGCACATAGCAGGCTCTTGTAAAACATTTGTTGAGTGCATGAAAGAATTGGAGGGAGGGGACATTCAACAGGGCAAGTTCACATGCTGAACTTCAACTGTGAGATTGCCTATGTAAAACAATGCACTTGGTATTGATACATAGAGGAAAGAAGCCTGACATCACCTCTTCACTTGGAACCAACCCACTTCAAAGAAACGGCAAATATTAAAGAAAGAATGGAAAAATCCATTATGTGTCATAGTGGGATATCTTGCCATATCCTGAGGGATACAGCGGATTTTCACCTGACTATGAGAGGTAAGCGATATTTGGAATCAGGAAAAGAGCGTAGAGTGTTTGTGGAATTGAGGGGGAAGCAGGTTGTTTCTCGAACAAGTCTAAGAACAT
>NW_007798506.1:0-1295 GCF_000696425.1 Galeopterus variegatus | reverse complement strand
GAGTAAGGAAAGTGAAACCATGATTAACTTAGATATAATGCAGCTTCTGAAAGGAAAGCCAGTTTTTGCTCCTGCTAGACATGCAGCTGGGATTATTTTACAAGGCCTACTGTTGTAACCATCTTGCCACCAAATATAGATTTAAGATAAAATGAACAAACATATGGAGGTGAAAAGGAAATTTAAAAAGGAGGAGAAATAACTATTCTTCATTATATATTTTGAAGCCCAATGCACCCATTCCCAAAATCTTGCCTAACCTAGAAACGTTTTGTTAATCTACGTCAATAAATTGTTCTTCTGCTAAATAATTTTAGGTAGGTCCTATCATTTATATTCAAAAGTCTCATAACTATCATAACCATTACTGTGACTGACAATTTTGTTAGACCCAAGTATTATCAGAGGGGAATTCTTCCAAGTGAATGAGAGGGTGAAGGGAAAATAAACTTGGCATTACAAACACATAATGTAAGCAACCATGATTGTCACTCCCACAACCTTTGAACTACTGAATTTATCCACATATCATTCAAAAACAACTAATTCCAAGGAGGTCTGAAAAGAAAGTTCTTGAGTATTCCTCCAAAAGATTTTGATTTGAAGCCTTCCAATCTTGAACAGTGAATATAGGCAAGTTCGTAAATAAATTTTAAAATATTGTATTAATTTGTGTATGAAAATTGGTAAGATTATCAACCCAAAAGGCTGTCATCAGGATTAAATGATGCATTAAATGCTTATTAAATAATGTGGTTTGTGAAATGTAAATGCAAAACTAATTTTAATGGCTACTACTAATATTACCACTACTATTACTACTGATTTTTACTATTTGCCAAATTGAAAGTTGTTATTTTTTGTATGATTGGATTTTAGAACCATAGATTTGTTGTTTCAAAAAAGTAGAAAGACACAAAAAGCCAGTGTAGGATAGTAAAAAGCAAAAACTTATTCCTGGCTGTGCTACTAACTTCTCAGTAGGCTCATAAGAAAATATGTTTATTTTGGGGCTTCAGTTTTCTCATCTGTGAAAGGAAGTATTTAGGTTAGATAGCAGCTGTGCACTGCTGCAAAGAATGCAATGTAACATTTTGTTTTGGTTTGGTTTTTAGGGAAAGGATTTTTATCATCATTTAATGACATAGAAATACAAAAAAAACTAAAAAGAAGAAGAAGAAAACTGGAAATGTTTCAGAACCGCAGTGATTGACCAGAGTTGTAGCGTGCATTCTGGATTCAATCTAGGGATAAATATAACTCCAAGTTTAAATCTCATCCTGAATTTCCAAGAA
>NW_007798505.1:0-1295 GCF_000696425.1 Galeopterus variegatus | reverse complement strand
CCAAGTCGAGGGTTAAGATCCCCTTACCGGTCATCTTTAAAAAAAAAAAAAAAAAAAAATTCATGAGGTTCCATTTTCAGGCTCAGCTGGTCAAAGCATTCCATGACCCTTTCTATTTAAGCTAAATTGGAATTGAGCAAAATCATTTGTAAGCATTTGATAAGCCATACAATCTAGACCTTTCCTTGTTTCCATTCCCTAACTCCTTTTAAAACAAAATTATGGGAGGCTATTGTTTTGTTTTGTTTTTTGGCAGCTGGCCAGTAAGGGGAGGGGGGCCATTGTTTTGGACCAAGCTCCTGCACTAGACCTTAACACATCAGACCAAACCAAAATGGGATCACTCATGCTAAATGCCACATAATCAAACTGAAAATGTAAGGAAGCAGATAGATCCCCAAACAGACCAGTTTTTCTTTTTCTTTTGAAGCTGGCCTGTAGGGGATTAGAACATGTGACCTTCGTGTTATAAGGATGTGATCCAACCAACTGAGATAACCGGCCAGCCATAGACCAGTTTTTCTTGAAAACAGGAGATTCCAGTTTCCCTGAGTCAGTTAATAAGGAAGTCCCTTCTGCTTTAAACCTTACAAAATTCTACATTAATTTGCCTCAGGAAAAATGAATCTTCACATGTGGCTTCAGTGCTGCCAGGAGCCACCCCAAGCTTTAGGGGAAACTGGCCTGGGGATGCTGACCCGTAAGGGGATCTTAACCCTTGACTTGGTGTTGTCAGCACCACGCTCTCCCAAGTGAGAAACCGGACATCCCTATATAGGGATCTGAACCTGTGGCCTTGGTGTTATCAGCAGCACACTCTCCCAAGTGAGCCATGGGGCTGGCCCTCTGAAGTAACTTGATGTTAACTAATCAGTTTTCTTTCTATTTATATAACCCACTATTCTGCCATTACTCAGTGTGATCTCTCATTCTTTGTTGTAGGATGGAGCCTGCCCCATTCATGAATTGCAAACAAAAGCCAATTAGATCTATAACTAAATTTGCTATAATTGTCTTTTGACACTTATGACTTTAGACAGAACTCACCTTTTCTCCATATCTCATACCCCTCCCTCACTCTCCTGCAGACTCAGCTCTTGCTTTTTTCTTTGGACTGTGATTTTAATGCAGGATCCTGGTCCCATGGCTCTTGTCAGCTCCCCCAGGCCAGTTTCCCCTAGAGCTTGGGGTGGCTCCTGGCAGCAGTGAAGCCACGTGTATAGATTCATTTTTCCTGAGGCAAATTAATGTAGAATTTCCTCCAGTTGGTTGCCATTTAAGTCTCCTGTATTTCT
>NW_007798504.1:0-1295 GCF_000696425.1 Galeopterus variegatus | reverse complement strand
CCTCTGTGTACATGTGTTGGATCTCCCTTTTCCTGTCCTGAATAAGGACACTTGGAATGACATTTACATTCCACCTGGATAATCCTCATCTCAAAATCTTGATCTCATCTGCAAAGACTCTGTTTCCAAATAGGGTAACATTTACAGGTTCCAGGGATCAGGAACTGATATCTTGGGGCAGAGTGGGAGGAAGTACTCAGGCTCCTGCAGATGCTGACTGAAATAGTGGCCAAGCCAAGATTCCAGTCTTTGTCTTCTAGTCCTCATCTTCCTGCCTCCAAACTCTTTACCCCTTGCCCTTGGCAGGGATGGGAGGCTCACCAAACCTTCCAGCCTCTACCAGTTAGATGGACCCCAGTGGCTCTCTCTGGAAAAGGCCTGTGGATGGAAGTGCTGAGTGCAAATTCCGAGCTGAAATGCAGAAGATCTGGCTCATGTGCCTGTGGCCATCTCTTCCCTAGCCATGTGCTCCAGGTGTTTCAGCCACAGATGGTGGCACCTGTCAGCCTGGGTCCCTAGTGACTGTGTGGAGTAGACCACCTCACCCTGGGCATGGACCTGTACTGGGTGAGCAAGAAATGAATCATGGCTGTGTTAAGCCCCTGAGATTTGGGGGTTGACTGCTTACCTCAGGGTGATCCAGTCTGTCCTGCTGGATCTAATCACAAGCACTTTGAGCTATGGCCTCTGGCTGCCAACTAATCCCATTGTGGCGGAATTTCCCAAAGTGTGCCTTTGAGTCACTGGTCCATCAAGATGCCCCATGACCAAATCAGTTCAATGTTACGTTCTGTGCTGCCCACACCCCAACACCACCTTTGGAGATTCTCAACACACATTAGTACACTGAAAGGTCATCTACGGCCTCAAGCCCTGGGTGCTGAGACAGCTGTTGTGGAGTGACTCCTCTTCAAGATTTGAGAGCCAATCTCTCTGTCCACTAGTCCTCATGCCACCCTCCTCCCAGCGACTCCAGGGATCCATTCCGTCGCACCTCTCTCTCCCATTTTCGCCCACCAGTGAGCAAAGCACAACCCTCCCCTCACCCCACTGCACTGTTGTCTACATAGGTCTGTGGATGTCATTGCTCTTGAATCAACATCCACAAGTTCTTCAGCTCCCTTTAAGAGGCAGAATCTATTTTATACCTCTTAAGTCTAGGTCGGCCAAAGCAACATGATGTAAGCATAAATGGAGAAAGCACTTGCATGTTGGGGCTTGTCCTCTCTTGCTGAATGTGGAACCCTAAGTCCACCTTGTCAGTGGCCCAGCTAGCCTGCTGGAGGGTGACAGGC
>NW_007798503.1:0-1295 GCF_000696425.1 Galeopterus variegatus | reverse complement strand
AGGAATTTCCTCAAACACAGTCCAGGGACCTGGAGTCTCCCTGCCTAAAGGAGGCCCCAAGACTGGTCTTCGGGAATCTGGGAAACAGCAACATGCTTTTCTAATCGATCCCAGCCCAGCCTTGCCACTCTGACTCAAGCCCTTTTCCAGGACCCTAAGTTCCTCGCCTTTCCCTGAGGTCACTTGTCTATTTAGGCAGGGGTGTGGCTGGCAACCTCAGTGTCAGCAGCCTCATCTCATCTGCCTTTTGAAAGACAAGGGTAGGAGAGGGACAGACACATAACCAGGAGGTGTGGCCCAGGGCATCACATGTGTCTCCAGTGGGAGAGACCGAGGGCACCTCTGCCATGAGCCAGGGTGGCCTCTGGCCTCTGCCTCTTGGTTTGCTCGTTTGTGAAGAGTGAACGAGAGGACATTTGCAAAAGGCCTCGTGGGGTGCCTGTGCATCAATGCACTTGAGAAACCCTGCCCTGTCCCCCGTGTGAGCCGTGAGCCACCGCACGGACAGGGACAGAGAGCTGCCATGTGCCCCTCAGACCACGACAGCAGCAGGCGTCCCCTCTGCTCATCCTGTGTCTGCACCTGCTCTGGTTGGGTGAGTTAGTGGCGTGAGGGCAAAGGGCTGCAGCACTCTGGGTGTTCAGCGCAGGCTTTGGTGTCGACGTGGAGGATTGGTGCCCGAACCCTGGGTTCTCCAAGAGGCCTGGGTTCTGGGGCAACACAGCTGACAGCTGCGGAAAGTGAGACCAATCACGCGTGACCTAGTGTGGTCGGAATGGGAAGATCAGCAGCACCGCAGCCAGGAAAACGGTCCCTGTGGTCTCCTCTGTGACAAAACACAAATGAGGCAAGACTCTAAAAAACATGGCATGCAATAAATAGGACGTCTGCATCCCGGTGGTGTCTGCCTCTAAGTGTATTTTAAACCTCCACGGAGTAAATGGTACTTGGTGTAAGAGATGGGAGGCCACCCACCAATCTTTCACATGCGACGCACTTGCCGGGTGCCACAGACGCACTGTTGCTGCACACGTGGGGTCTTGACAGACTCTGCTTGCCATGATTCATGTCAAAAAGAAAAAGCACATGGTCTGTTTGTCACTGATAACGCTGTGTTGTCAGCAGCATTCCAGGTAGTAGGACTGCTATTCTGAGCAGGCTATGAGACCAAATTGTGCACAATTTTACACTCTTGATGACCAGGAGAGTTTTTCATAGTCTCTAGCTCCGTATATTTAAGCCTGATTTCTCCTGCAGTATCCACATTTTTCATGGTGCCGAAAACCACATTCGTA
>NW_007798502.1:0-1295 GCF_000696425.1 Galeopterus variegatus | reverse complement strand
ACTGAGGGTTGCGATCCGTTGCCGGACACGGAAAAAGACAAAAAAAAAAAAAGAAAATTGGATGCATTTGTTTAACTAAAAGATCCCAAAGTCACATGGTAAAGGTTACTCTGGAAGACATTATGTATTTATTTCCTAATCTTGTTACACAAAGGTATTATAGATACTGGAAAATGGCAAGTATTTTAAAACAATGTTACCACTCAAGTGGCACAAGATTCACAATTAAATAAGTCATATAATTATAGAAACACAAGATTATGTTCACTTCAATTTCATTTCTTCAGTAATTATGCCTGGAGTACATACTATGCCAAACCAATTAAGAAACTATTCAAGTAGTGCTTAATTGAACTGAACAGAGTCTGGTCTGAATTCAGGTAGTAAGTGCAGAAAAGAAGGGGAACGGATTAATTTTTTAAAATATATATTTTAAAAATTAGTAGTTTGAATATTTTAAAACTATTTCTTTGGCCTATGTCGTTGTATTAGTTTTCTAGGGCTGCTGTACAGAGTACCACAAATTGGGTGGTTTAAACAATGGAAATGTATTGTCTCGCAGTTCTGCTGGCTACAAGGCTGAGATTAAGGCACTGGCAGAGTTGGTTCCTCCTGAGAGCTGTTCCTGGCCTCTCTTGGCTTGTGGGTAGCTGTCTTCACATTCACATTGTGCTCTCCCTGTAGACATATCTGTCTCCAAGTTTTCCCTTTTCGCCAGTAAACGGGTCATATTGGATTAGAGCTCACCCTAACAACCTAATTATAACTTGATTACCTCTGTCAAGACTTTATGTCCAAATAAGTTCACATTCTGAGGTACCGGTGTTAGGACTATAGCATATGAATTTTGTGGGGACAGAGTTCAACCCATAGCAGCCCTCTTCACATGAGGATGAGAATGTTGGTTTAAAAAGTTCTTAAATGAGCAAGAAGTTTAGGTAAATTAGAGTGAGGACAACACAGAGCTTGCCATGTTCAGGGCTTACTGTCCTAAATTAATATAATAGAGCATACTTGTTAGATGCTCCAGAAAAGGACAAAAAATGTACCTGTGCATATTTTGCCTTTTTCTCCAGTCACTATAGAAGCTACCGAATATTCTCATTTGTCTGTGCATCACAGATACGGCTAGAGATAGACTCACTGGCTTAGAGACACAGGAGGTAACACTACTAACTCAGCATAAAATAATGAAGCACTTTTTAAAAATAATAAAATTGAAATAATTTTTTTTAAATAGAAGTTATAATTTGATAATTTATACCATTTTATTTAGTCATAAGTTTATAGAACTT
>NW_007798501.1:0-1295 GCF_000696425.1 Galeopterus variegatus | reverse complement strand
GTTGTTATTCATGGAATCATCATGACATGCTTTTTAAGAGAAACAGGAGAGTAGACCAGAGACCAGAGATGTTAATTTTATATCCAATGCTGAGCACAAGGGAAGAAATGGCATTTTTACTGGGGAAGAAGCGGAGTTTCTAAAGCAAGCTTATGTGAGGCTCAGTAAGTACTCATGGAATTAATGTTGAGTGAGTTAATTTATAAGAGCACTATGCCTAGCAATTTCTTTCAAAATCTGATCAAGATCTATGTGTCTTAGCTTAATCTCCCAGCTCTTCCTCCTTCCTGGTAGCCCTTCCCTGCACCAGATGCTCCAGCAAATGGGGCCATCGCCCCTTCTCTGCATGTGAGATTCCTCCCTTGTCTCTAGATCTGGGGAGCAGGCCTTCTCTCTTTGCTTCCACCCCTCTCTTTCCTCTCCTTCTCTCTCCCTTCTCCCCTTTCTTAAACATTTATTGAACAACTCCCATGAGCCAGGTGATGTGCTAGGTTCTGGGATTATGGAAATGAAGAAGACTTTGCCCTTGTGCCCGAGTTCCATGTGTTCTTGAGTGGGAGACTGTCCCACCATCATAATTGCAGGACAGGTGACAACTGGTCTCACAGGTAGGTATAAAGCTGTAGAGCCCCCAGAATGGGAGAAGGCCCATCTACCTCAAAGAGGAGTACCAAGGCACTGAGCTCAAATGAATAAATGTGCATCAGATGGGCTGGGGGGAAAGAGCAAGAGGGGATGGACATCCTGTGGGTGACAGGGAACCCCTAGGAGTCTTAAGAGAATACTCTTTGCACCATCCTTACAGGTTTGTACAGCCAGGTTGTCTCCCAGGGCCAGCATAGCTGGGGTTTGCAGGATTCATCTCCACCTGGCTGGTTGCCATGCAGCATATTCAAGGTGTAGAGGTCTGATCATTGGCATAAATTGAACCAAAAAAATAGGTTTCTATTCTAGAATAACTCAGTAAAATTTGTAAATGAAAATTAATAGCTGGCTTATATTAAGATGACATATTTTGCCTTATTACCTTGTTAATCATGACATTTCTGATTGTTATAGACCTTTTTTTTTCACATCTCACGACAAACCTTAGACGATCTTATCAAATAAAGTGAAACCAATATGATGATAACAGTGCTGGGTATTTGCACATACTTATACTTTCTGAAGTTCTTTCCTGTGCTTTATTCTTACTCACTTATCTCTGCAGCCTTGTTAGTTAAGCAGTTACTAGAGTCTGTGATTAGAAATGAGGCAACTGGCTCAGAAACATTATGAAATCTGTGAGGTGGCTG
>NW_007798500.1:0-1295 GCF_000696425.1 Galeopterus variegatus | reverse complement strand
GGTGGATGAAGAAACGGGGGAGCCCCCAGAGCAGGGAGGAGCTGCCCCAGGAAGGATCAGGAGGAGCTTGGAGCACATGCTGAGCACCTGCTGTATGCCCCAGGCATCTAGGCCTGTCCTGCAGAGGAATAAGGGGCCCTCACACAGAGTGGCTTCATCCCTGCCCTTGTCCAGCCACCAGGCCACGCTGAGGGTGCCCCACACAGGCCTGGACTCTGGTCACGCTGGGCTGGCCAAGCTACCCTGGGGTCCTGGTGAGCCCCAGGACCCTCCCCGTCGTGGCCACAGGACACAGGTGTGGGCCCCAACCTGCCAGACATAGTAGACTCTGAGGCCCCCAGACCCGAGGCCAAGCCCACCCAGGCTGGCCCGAGACCACCCCCCACGCTCCTAGGCACATTGCATGGCGGTGGGTGGCTGACCTGGGTGCAGAGGTCAGACCCCAGCTCTGGGCATCCCTGCAGGCCTGGTGAGCTCAGCTCCCTCCTGGTGAACCAGTGACATTGTGGGCCGAGATTAAGTGCGATCCGTGACCGCCGCTCTGGGCCCCTCAGAGGAACGAGCCGGAGCTGGAGGACGAGTGGATTAGACTCGTGGTCAATATTTGTGGAATTGAATTGAATCTGTCAACTGGGGGCCGTGTGCGTTCTGGGTCGTTTTGTGGTTTCTGCTTCAGGCACGTAAAACCCTGCACGATGGCCCCTCGCAGGCCGGGGTCAGAGCCTGGCCAGAGGGCAAGGGGTCGGTGAAGCCCTGTTTCCTCCCGGGTAAGGCAGGGTGGGCTGGGGACAGTGAGGTCCGATTAGTGCCGGGGGGGGGGGGGGGCGGGTACAGCTGGGGTTTCAGGCCAAGGAGGGTCAGCCTTAGCCCCCAGGGACCCAGGTGCCCCACACTGTACCTGCCCCATTCCGGGGACCTGGCTAGTCCTTTAGGAAATGGGACACTGGGCCTGGTCTCCCTGAGGGGAGACTCTGCAGGTTGTCCAGGGCGAGCTGCTGGGGAGACAGTGGAGGGTTGGGGGATGGGGACAGAGGAGGCTGGGTCACCTTGGCTGAGCTGGGTGGGGACAGGCCCATCAGGGCGAGGCCTGCTCTGCCTCTGTGGCCCGCATTTTGGTTGAGTCTCCTGGCCACTTCCCTCACTCCCCCCTGGCCATTTCCCTCACTCCCCAGCCAGGGGGCCCACAGTGTGATGGGGAGGGGACCCCGTGATGTCCTGGCCCAGTACCCCAGGGCCCTGAGATGGCCCCAGCCCAGCTCCTCCTGCTTGGAGCTGGGGGCGATGGAGGCGCGGCC
>NW_007798499.1:0-1295 GCF_000696425.1 Galeopterus variegatus | reverse complement strand
CCGTTTTGCATGATGTTGGATTTTTTTCTCCCAAAACACCTTTACCCAGCTTGTGTCGTAGCCCACCCTTCCGGGGCGCCTCCAGGTGTGTCTCGTACTCATCTCCTGGAAGAAGAGAAATTTACAAGAACTCAGGCATTTTGTGCCATTTGTGGTGGGAAAATCCACGAACCAGCACGTCGAGTCAGCCCCATGCGGCGGGATGTCCCCTGCCTTCCCCAGCACCGTGGAGTGGGAGGGAGTCTGGGACCCGGCGCCGTCTCAGAGGCGAAGCCATCAGCGTCCTGCCCACTCGGGCTCTGGAACTGTCTCTGGGGTGGTAGAAGCAGGAACTGAGGGCGAGTTCCATGTGGGCCTTTGGGCATCTCAGAACTTAAATAATGAAGCATTTGAAACACTTTCTCGTGTTTGGGAGCAGGTCTTCTGTCATCAGCCGGGGTGGGTCTTCTCTGGGTGGAGCCCGAGTCTATTCTCCAGCCCATGTGATGATGCCCTAATCCCTGGTCCCTCAGAATGTGACGTGTTTGGAGACAGGGTCCCTGAAGAGGGCAATTAAGGTTAAACGAGGTCACTGGTTGGACACTAATGCAGTATGACTGGAGTCCAGTTAAAATGAGGAAATTAGGAAATAGATACATGCACAGGGACGACCACGTGAGGCCACAGGGAGAAGATGCCGTCTACACACCAGGGAGAGAGGACCCAGCAGGAGCCAGCCCTGCGACACCTTCATCTCAGACTTCCAGCCTCCAGGATCTGAGAGAATAAACTCCTGCTGTTTGAGACCCCAGTGTGTGGTCCCTGGTGTGAGAACCACAGTCTGGCTTCTATGAACTTGATGCTTTAACATCCTCCCAGACACTGCCCCAGATACACCTCATTCTGGACGCCAGTGACACGCCCGAGTGACCTCACCCAGCTGCCAGCCTCTCCTGTTGTCCCCTCAGCTCCGGGGCAGGAGTCCCACTCCCGGGGAGGGGGCGCTTTGCAAACACAACCAACCAATCCAGAACCCCCTCCCTAGCACCTCCCTCTTGGGGCTGTCACGTGCTGCAGGAGCTCCAGCGAGCGCCCAGCTCACGTGGGGCTGCATCAGGGTACTTGCTGGGTTCCAGCATCGCTCCAGCCGGCCTTGCTATGCTCTTGCACGGGTGCCTGAGATATGACACAAGCACGTGTGGGTGTGTGCCCGTGTGTGATTGTGTGTGCCTGTGTGCTGGCACACCATATGCATGCATGTATACATGTTGCATGTGTGTGCATGTGCTCATGTGCATGTGTGTGGTGCATGTGCA
>NW_007798498.1:0-1295 GCF_000696425.1 Galeopterus variegatus | reverse complement strand
GCACTCTACCGAGTGCGCCACCGGGCCGGCCCTGCCAGTTTTGAGTGGAGCCAAAGAACCCACTCAAGGGTAGAGCTAACCCTCAGGACTTAGGACTCAGTAGATCCAGCGGTGGTCAGTCTGTGGCAGATAAGAATGCTGTATGGAGCCTCCAGCAAGCACTAAAAAAAGAATCACAGAGTAGACCCATAAGGTTTTGAAGCAATGTCATGCCTTTTCTGCAACTAAATGTTCTTTTTGAGGAAAAGCTTTTGGGTTGATACTAGGCCATGAAATTAAACATCTAACAGAGTCACTAAGAAACCATGTTACCTCATAAGCCAGGTGTTTTCTGACTCATCAGTCTTTAAAGCTGGGCATGCCCAGTAGCACTCCATCATCAGTGGAAGTGATCCACTGGGAGATTGGGTTGAGGCAGGTTCTGAAAGCTCAAGAATGTTGTACCAGCAAGTGCTCCGACTCCTGTGCCTGCCTGTACTGCAGTGCCTCCTCTCCGTCAACCCGCATGTATTGCCTCATGAGAGGAAAAATTTAGACTTGATGTAGAGTTGGTTGTTCATGATATTTGACACAAACCAAAAAGAACTTGTATAACTCTATAGTCTCCCTTAGGGACTGTATATTATTGCAGGATAGTGGGAAAGAGAAATCCTCCAGGTGGGCAGAACTTGAAATAGTTCATTTGGAAGGAGAAATGGCCAGAGATACAGATCTTACTCATTCTGGAATAGTGGCTAGTGGTTTGTTTCTAATATGTTTTTGCATAACAAGACAGGAAGATCAGTGGTAACAAAAGAGGTATGTGGACCTCTTGAGTGACACAGAATGAGAAGATACTAGCTTTCCATGTGAACATTCACCATTCCTGCAAATGAGGTTCCCAGTAATCAAGTGGACAAGACAACCCATTGTGTATGTTAACCAGAATCATTCCCCAAACACTCCAGTGCTTGCTCAATGAGCTCAAGTTGAAATGGTCATGAACTTAAATATGGGCTTAATAACATGGGATCACCCTCATTCCACAGATTTTGGCTCTGCTATTTTAGAGGTTTTAGTTCCAAAGAAAGAAATGCTTCTTCCAGGAAATAAAAATGACTCCATTGAGCTAGAAGATAAGACCGTCACCTAGACATTTGATATTCTTCATGCCACTGAATCAACCATCGAACAAAGGGATTATTTTACCAGCTGGAACAACTGATGCTCATTATAAATGCAAAATAGGTTAATTCCTTTTTTTTTTTTTTCTTAAAAGATGACCGGTAAGGGGATCTTAACCCTTGACTTGGTGT
>NW_007798497.1:0-1295 GCF_000696425.1 Galeopterus variegatus | reverse complement strand
AAACTGCAAAGAACTAGAAAATCCAATCCCAAAAGTTGAAAGAAAAACTAAGATTAGAGCAGAACTATATGAAACAGAGACCCCCAAAATGATACAAAAGATCAATGAAACAAAAAGTTGTTTTTTTGAGAACATAAACAAAATAGACATACCATTAGCTAGGCTAACTAAAAAGAGAAGAGAGAAAACCTAAATAACAAAAATCACAAATGAAAAAGGAGACATTATAACCAATACCACAGAAATACAAAGAATCACTAGAGACTATTATAAACCACTATATACCAAGAAATTTGAAAACCTGGAGGAAATGGATAAATTTCTGGACACATACAGAGTGCCAAAATTGAACTGAGAAGAAATAGAAAACCTGAACAGACCAATAACAAGCAATGAGACTGAAGCAGTCCCCCAACAAAGAAAAGCTCAGGGCCTGATGGCTTTGCTGCTGAATTCTTCTAAACCTTTAAAGAGGAATTAACACCAATTCTCTTCAAACTATTCCAGAAAATTCAAACAGAGATCATTCTCCTAAACTCACTCAATGAGGCCAGCATCACCCTGATACCAAAACCACACAAGGATACAACAAAAAAAGAAAACTATAGGCTAATATCTATGATGAACACAGATGCAAAAATCCTCAACAAAATATTAGCAGTCAGAATACAGCAACACATGAAAAAAATTATACACCACAATCAAGTGGGATTCATTCCAGGAATGCAAGGATGGTTCAATATATAAGTCAACAAATGTGATACACCATATCAACAAAAACAAGGACAAAAACCATATGATTATATTAATAGATGTAGAAAAAGCATTTGGCAAAATTTGACATCCCTTCATGATAATGACTCTCAGCAAGTTAGGTTTAGAAGGAAAGTGTCTCAACACAATAAAAGTTATATATGACAAACACACTGCCAATATCATTCTGAATCAGGAAAAGCTGAAAGCTTTCCCTTTTAGAACAGGAACAAGATATGGAGGCCCACTCTTACCACTCCTATTTAACATAGTATTGGAAGTCCTAACCAGAACATTAAGGCAAGAGAAAGAAATAAAGGACATCTAGATTGGAAAAGATGAAGTCAAATTGTCCCTGTTTGCAGATGACATGATCCTATAGAGAGAGAAACCTAAAGACTCTGCAAGAAAAACCTCTTAGAGCTGGCAAATAATTTCAGTAAAGCTGCAGGATACAAAATCAACATGCAAAAATCAGTAGATTTTTATACTCCAACAATGAACCAGCAGAAAAAGAAATCAAGAAAGCTAGCCCATTTACA
>NW_007798496.1:0-1295 GCF_000696425.1 Galeopterus variegatus | reverse complement strand
GGGGGAGAAATCCATGAAGGTCCCTTGGAGCCATAAGTCGGCCATCTGCTGTGTCCAGTGGATGTAAGAGGTTGTGGGAGAGATCATCCAGGCATCTGCAGCTACGGTGGTTAGGAATAAGCACCATCGATGACTTTCAGTGCGACAGGCATTCTGCAGAGGAGTGAGAGGGGTCCTCCGTGGCCCCAAGCTGGTAATTTCTAAGTAAAAGCTGGTTAAAAGGCTTGGAATGCAGGGTAAAAAGAGGCAGGCTATTAAAATAATAGTTAGAGGTCCTACAAAAGGCCATACCAAGGTTAGGAGAGGATTTTGGAGAAAGGAAGAAAAGGGGTTAGAGTTGGACATGGCCTGGAGGCTAGAGGCCAGATCGGTGAGTTTGATGGTGTTAGTTTCAACTAGGCCTGATTCCAGTGAACTCCGGGCCATTGTCCGTTTGTATGGAAGAGGGCATTCCAAATCTTGGGATAATTTGGGTGAGGAGTATGGAGGCCACAGTGGTGGCCTTTTTGTTAACGGTGGGGAAGGCCTCTATCCACCCAGAGAAGGTGTCTACTAAAACTACAGAGTATTGTTGATGCTTAACAGGAGGCATGTGGGTGAAGTCAATTTGCCAGTCTGCTGTGGGGATATTATCCCTAGCTTGATGTGAGGGATATGGTTTGGCCTTTAAAGGGGTAGTGGGATTGGTACGCTGGCAGATGGAGCAATTACGAGAGATTTCTTGTAAGAGAGTTTTATCGGCTGGGGTTAGAGGGAAGAAAGTTTGGAGGAAGAGCACTAAACTTCAGGGGCTTGAATGGAATAAATCATGGAGAAGATTGAAAAGAGAAGACTTATCATCTGGTGTTGGAACGGGGTTATTTATGGTGTCTGGTAGAAGAGGGAGGAGTGAAATGTTTGTAATGTCTGGAGTGAGAGGACCTGCAGTGGCAGCCATTCGAGCTGTATTGTACAAGCCTGAGTGGCTGCAATAAGTTCAGCCTGCTGATTAGTGGTACCAGGTGGTAATGGCTGAGTCCGGGCGGTAATGGCTGAGCCTCTATGATTGAGTCTAGAGAGACCACAGCATAGCCTGCATAGTGTTCATAGTCAATTCTGAATGAGGATCCATCAGTGAACCATGTGAAGTCGGCCTCGGGTAGGGGGCCCTTGGAGATAGAGGAGTGACAAGGAATAAAATTTTGGAGGGCTTCTAAGCAGTTATGGATTGGGGTGTTGGGCGGATAGGGTATCGGGAGAAGGGTAGCAGGGTTTAGGGGCAAGCACGGGAGAAAGGAAATTTCAGGATTTTCTAG
>NW_007798495.1:0-1295 GCF_000696425.1 Galeopterus variegatus | reverse complement strand
GTGTGTGTGTGTGTGTGTGAGAGAGAGAGAGAGAGAGAGAGAGTGTGTGTGTGTGTGTGTGCGGCCTTCCTCTCACCGCTGGCCGCTGCCCCATTCCTTCTGGTTGCTAAATCACCACCAAAATGGCTGCCCCAGAAAACTCCAGGAAGGGCCTGAATACTGGCCTGGGCCTAAATCCACCCCTCCCGGGCAGACACTTACCATGTCAGTCAGGCTGCAAAACTCTTCTAGCCTGAGGAGCATCCCCTCGATGGTCTCCTCCACCTCCTTCGCCTGAAAAAGAGACAATATCCTGCAGATCAGCAAGTGGTTTCCAGGGATACAAACACCCTTCATTTTTTTTAAAAAGCAAACTAAGTCTTACAATTAGGTGCCCAGTTCTTCCCAGACCTCCTTTCCTTTTTAAAACCTCCGTAGCCTCATTTAACTGGCAGTGGTCTTGACACCCAACTACAGAAGACTGGTTAAAGCCACCGTGGGCCTACACACAATGTAGCTTTCAAAAGAGATAAATAAATAGTAGCAGAAAATAACAAAGCTACCCTTATCCTCCCCATTGTGCAGATGAGGAAATGGAGGCTCAGAGAGGTGAGGTAACCTGCTCAAGGCCACACAGCTAACACGTGGTAGGGACCACGATTCTCACACAGGTTGACATCCACAGACTCTGAGCCTGCTCTTATAAATGCTGTGACATGCTCCAAGTAACACCAGGCAGAGGAAAGGTAAGCTGCAGAAGGTGTCAATATAAACCTTTCTTTGTGCCACACACAAAATGTGCATGGTTCAACAGAGAAAGCCCTGGAATGCTATGCGCCAAACTGTGAATAGCTAGGGGACACACTTATACTAAAAAATTATTTGTTTATCTGCAATTCAAATTTAACTGGGAGTCCTGTGTTTTATTTGGAAACCCTGTTAATAGTGCTTATGTAGCCCTGGGGAGTAGGAACTGGGAAGGGGGCTCTGAGGAGGGAGTCTTAAATGTTTTATGTTATTTGAAGGGTACAAAACTCAAAAGCTATCAGGGCTAGGCAGGAACATAAACGCATGGAACAGGCCATTGGGGCCTGCGGTGATCTGGAAGGTACTTGTCCATTCCAGAATGACCAGCCACTAGCAGCCATCAGGAAACACAGGCCCAGGGCTGCCAAGTCTTTCCATCTTCCAAGAGAAGCCAGAAATTCTAATTTTGTGGGAAATATCCCAGTTTCTAAATATTGGCGCCCATTCAAAAAAATCTTTAGTGCTCCACAGGCCAAGCTAAACGTGACTGTTGAAGGGGCTGCCAGCGT
>NW_007798494.1:0-1295 GCF_000696425.1 Galeopterus variegatus | reverse complement strand
TCCTCAAGGGAGTACTGGGTTTGGTTCCTGAAAAATAACTACCACTGCCATAAATACCCAATAAAAATCAAAACCCACTAGTAAAATAAAAATGGCATTCAAGAAGAGAAAAGAAATAAACAAAAATGCTATCTACAACCTAAGGAACAAACAAACACAGAAAACAAACAGTAAATCAGAAAGCAAGGAACAAAAGACACGTAAGACAACCAAACAACCTATAAAATGCTAGGAATAAATTAACACATTTCAATAACAACTCTTAATGTAAAAGGCTTAAATTCCCCAATCAAAAGACAGACTGGCTGACTGGATTAAAAAGGAGGACCCAACTATATGCTGTCTACAAGAGACCAACCTCACCCATAAAGATTCACATAGACTAAGAGTGAAAGGATGGAAAAAGATTTACCATGCAAACAGAAAAGAAAAATGAGCTGGAGTAGCTATTCTTATATCTGATAAAATAGGCTTTAAACTAAAAACCATAAATAGAGACAATGAGGGGACACTACATAATGATAAAAGGACTGATGCATCAAGAAGACATAACAATCATAAATATGTATGCACCCAATGGTGTAGCAGCCAGATTCATAAAATAAACTCTATTGGACCTAAAGAAGGAAATAGACACTAATAGCATAATAGCAGGGGACCTGAACACCCCACTGTCAATATTAGACAGATCATCTGGGCAAAGAATCAGCAGAGAAATACAAGATGTAAACAATATTCTAGACCAATTGGATTTGGCAGATATCTACAGAACATTCCATGCAACAACCTCAGAATATTCATTCTTCTCATCAGCACATGGATCATTCTCCAGGATAGATCACATATTAGGTCACAAATCAAGTCTCAACAAATTTTTTAAAAATGGAATTATCCCATGTATTTTCTCAGACCACAGTGGATTAAAACTACAAATTAATAACAAACAAAACTCTGGAAACTATACAAACATATGGAAATTAAACAGCATTCTACTTAATGACCTATAGGTCCAAGAAGAAATCAAGCAGGAAATCAAAAAATGTATTGAAACTAATGAAAATAATAATACATCATACCAAAACCTGTGGGTTACTGCAAAAGCAGTACTAAGGGGGAAATTTATTGCATTAAATGCTCACCTCAGAAGAATGGAAAGATGGCAAGTGAACAACCTAACACTTCACCTTAAAGAACTAGAAAAACAGGAACAATCCAAACCTGAAGTTAGCAGACGGAGAGAAATCATTAAGATCAGAGCAGAACTTAATGAAATTGAAACCGAAAAAACAATACAA
>NW_007798493.1:0-1295 GCF_000696425.1 Galeopterus variegatus | reverse complement strand
TGTGTGCACATAACACTCCATGGATGCCTCACACACACATTGCGTACACTCACACAGCATTACCCCCCACACTGTGCACATCTCACACGCTCTATAGCTCTGGCTCTCACACTGTGTACACATCACATGCCGACACTCTGTGCACTCTTGACACCTGTGACACATGTACACCTAGCACCGTTTACACCTCACACTCCACGTATACCTCACACATGAATGTATCTCGCATATAGAACATATCTTCCACCCTGTGTTCATGGCTCACACACGTACACATCACACACATTACACCTCATGTACTGTGTGCCCTTCTCACTCCATGTAAACCTCACACATGTGTACCTCCCCTGCTGTGTACCCCTCACCTACAGAACACACCTCACAGGCTGTGTACACACCACACCTTGTGTCCCACCTGGTCATATTCTATGTCAGGTACATGCACACCTTGGTCCCAGTGTGAGCATGCCTGGTCGTCCCCCGCCCCATGTGGAAAGAAGACACTAAGGGGGCACACTGGCTTGTAGCATCCATCTCTTCTTTGCAGTTTCCAGTTTAAACTTTTAAGCGGAATCTTCCTGCCCAGCCAAGGTCAGGCCTCCATCTAAGGGCTGAGGAGGAGCAGCTCGGGGCTAAGGGGAGAGCTGGTGATGAGGGGCTTGGTGATGGGGACGGCACAAGGGGTAGGATCCAGTGGGCAGCTGTGGGGGCCTGGGGGGGCTTGGCCCCCCACCCCTCTCTATTGCCTTCTTTCTGCCTAATCGGTCCACCTGCCAGCTTGGGGGACTCCAAGGGGCTGGGATTAAGGCACATGCAGCCGCTGGGCTCCGGGGACAGACACCAGCTGCTGCGCCCAGCAGCTGCCTCAGCCACACGCCTCTGAAGGGAGGTTGGGTGCCCTGGGGAAGGCTGATTCTCTTCCCCAAACATGCCCACCTCTGGCCAGAGGCACCCGGGACAAGGGTCTCCTGGCAGAGGGACAGAGAGCCGAGAACCTCATGACGGATTCTCTGGCTGCTAGTGACATCTGACATCCACATGGTATCCTGCTACTTCCATGAAGCTTTCTTGGATTGCTGCTTTCTCCCTGGTTTGAGAAAGAGATTTATGGCCCATGTGTCCCAGTAGGACTCTCCCCGCTCCACCCCTTAAGGATTCCCTAAATCCCCACTGTTTCCAGGCCTCAGCAGGCACTGCAGCAGGATCTAAGGACAGGTCCCCTGGCCTCAGAGGGCTCCATCCAGTGTGGAGGGAGAGACCATGAATGAATCATCAAAGCACCCTGTGGGAACACC
>NW_007798492.1:0-1295 GCF_000696425.1 Galeopterus variegatus | reverse complement strand
CCCTCCCAATCTCCCTTCCACTCTCCTCTGCCCTGGTCTCCTGCAGGGCTGATCTCTGTGTGTGCATCACTGGGTCCCATACCCGCTGGCCTCTAGCTGGATTCAGGCTTAGCAGATGGTGCAACTGGCAGCCGGCTGAAGATTGGAGGAGACCAAGGTCACAGTATTTACTTCTACTCCCTGCATCCCTCCCACAGCCCAGGTCTGGCTATGTCTGTCTTCCTCCACGCTCACGGTTCCTGTCAGGCAGCCCTTAAACAGTTCCAACTTTCAACCTGGTTCCAAGATGTGAAAGATGTCAGAACTAAAATGGAGTCATGTGTGTCAAACTCTAAAAGAAATAATAAATGAAGCAGGAGCCTACGAAGGGAGGGCCCTGACGCATACATTCCTATTATAAGAACTATTACAAAGACTCTCTTAAGCACATATGCCTAACAAAAACTTTTGCCAAGGACTTTTCAAACTGCAATTTGCTACATGAGTCACAAGGACAGCTAGCCAGATGTACAAGAACACTCACCTGATACCGTCCCCACTGATGAACTGGCGCCAACTCCTGCGATAAGCCCCTATAACCAATGCTCTCTTCATTTCAAAACAAATTACATGTACTTTTCTCTTTTGCCTTTTAAAACCTTTGTCTTCCTTTACCTTCTTGAATATGCACATAATTTATATGGCATGTGTATTCCCACTGCAGTGTTCTGTTCCCAATTAACTTTATTCTTCAGAAAGCCTCTCTCTTTATCATTTGCGTTAACCAAGATCACCCTCTCCACAAACCTGAGAGTGATAATGGCTTTATGTTGTTCATGGTGTTGCTAGTGTCTCTGCCCACACTTTTGCAAATAGTCCCTTCTTTAGAAAGTTGCTTCAAAAACCCCAGTTGAGGAATGCCATCCATTTCCTGCTGGCAACTGGACTGATTTCTGTTTAGAAGAGAAACAGAGAAAAGTAAATTTAATGATGCAGCAACAGAGAGAGGAACTACAAAGTCCTACTCCTGAGGCCCCAGATTCCGAACATTCCTCCTCCTCTAGGTCTCATTATTCCCTCCTATACTGACCACCGCTCTCTTCTCCTGAGCTCCAGGCCTGGGCTCCCATGTCTGTTTTCCTTATTACCACACATCTCTGCAGTACATGCCTCATTCTCCCATTCTCAGGCCACCTTCAGTTAGCTAGGAAGCTGACAGGCAGGCCCTAATAACTGCTGGTGGTCTATAGAGCTGGCACAGCATTTGGGAAAGCCTACTTTACCGTGGCCACCATGCACTTAGCGCCTGGCTCCCC
>NW_007798491.1:0-1295 GCF_000696425.1 Galeopterus variegatus | reverse complement strand
AAAAGTATCTCAAAACCATTTTTAAAAATCAAGTGTGGGGTAAGAATGGTGACTCATAAAGGCTTCTTAGCATAGTCTTTATATGAGAGATGACAACTCCGACATTCCGACAGGAAAGAGTGCATTTAATGTACGGTGTTAGTTCTTAGTCGTCGCTAGTACTTGCCGATGTGCTCCCCTATCCTGTAATCAAGTGTTCCTCGCTTGATTACATTATAATACAGGAGGAGTCTGTGAGCCTTGCCAGCTCCATGGTGACAGGCAGGATGCCAAGTCCGCCCCGTGCAGGGATGCAGGAGCCTGGTGCTCTGTGCCGGTCCGTGCTGCACACACACTTCAGCCTCCCTGAGTCTGCAGCCTCCGGCAGACCCTCCCCAGCTCCTGTCCCAGAGGTGAGTCTCCTTCCTCCTCATCCTCACACCCAAACCCACCCCCAAGCTCTGGTTTCCAGGCCACCTCCAGCATACACCTTCCTCCTCCTCTGATCACTACAACATCAATATTTACTCCTCACTTTCAAAAAAATTACCCTCTGTGATGGTTAATTTTATGTGTCAGCTGGACTGGGCTAAGGGATGCCCAGACAGCTGGTGCACGTTACTTCTGGGTCTGTCTGTGGCGGTCTCCAGAGACATGAGCATTGAAATCAGCAGGATGAGCAAAGAAGACCTTTCAGGGCCTGGACAGGACAAAAATCAGAGGCAGGGATAGTTCTCTCTCCTTGAGCTGGGATGCCCATCCTCACCTGCCCTCGGACGTCAGAGCTCCTGTTCCCAGCCTCCAGACTTGTCCTGGTTCTCCAGCTTGCAGACAGCATATCTCGGGACTTTTTGGCCTCCATAATTATGGGAGCCAGTTCTCAAGATAAATCTCCTCTTACAGATCTGTTTATGCTCCTTTGGTTCCATTTCCCTAGAGAACCCTAATACGGATTTTGAAATGGAGAGTGGTTCTAGAAGAACGGAATTTTAGGAATGAGTTTTCTGAGTTGGTTTTGGGGTTTCTGGAATTTTCTCTCTAATGTTATTAGATTTAAAGAGCTAATGACTCTTATTTCCAGTAGTAAAGACAGCACTGACGCCCATGGCATGAAGTGTGCATAGAGATACTCAAAATATCTGCACTGGACACTCATCAATCAACCACTTGTAAGAAGCAAGGAGCTAAGTAACTCTGTAAATGATACTTCAAATTATTTTTTGAAAATTAAGGAACGGTGGTGGTGGTTGGTTATTCCTAATGTCACTGGACAAAGTGGTGAAAACAGAGAATGAACTCAAGAATCTGAATTCCCA
>NW_007798490.1:0-1295 GCF_000696425.1 Galeopterus variegatus | reverse complement strand
GAAAAAGCAGTCAAAAGAAATAGACCCGCAAATGACAGCCATGATGGAATTAACAGTCAGGAACCTTAAAACAGCTATTATAATTATTAAAAATATGCTCAAGAATGGAAAGGAGAACATAAACATGATACAAGGAGAAATAAAAAAATACAATAAAGACCCAACTAGAAATTATAGAGTTGAAAATACAACATCCCAAATAAAACATACAACAAACAGGACTAGTAGAAGAGGAGACACTGCATAAAGAAAGATCCCAAAACTTGAAGGTATAGCAATAGAATCAATTCAAAATGATGGAAATTTTGGATACAAAGTAGATTAAAAAAAACTTACTCATGGAATCTATCAAATAATATAACATAATTGAATTGAAATCCCACAGGTAAGGAAGGGGTGGAAGAAAAATATTTGAAAACATATTAGCTGAAGCTGTAAAACTGCTAGAAGAAAACATAGGGAGAAAGCCCCATGACATTGATCTGGGCAGTGGATTTTTGGGTATGACCCCAAAGCACAGGCAACAAAAGCAAAAATAGAAAAATGAGATTACATCAAACTAAAAAGTTTCTGCACAGCCAAGGAAACAATCAACAGAGTAAAGAGACAACATAAGGGATGAGAGGGAGTATTTACAAACAAAACATTTAATAAAGAGTTAAAATTCATAATATATAAGGAACTCAAACAACTCAATGGTGAGGAAACAAGTAGCCCAATTAAAAAATGAACAAAGAACTTGAACAGGCATTTCTCAAAAGAAGACATACAAATGGACAACAGGTGTATAGAAAAATGCTCAATGTCACTAATTACCAGAGACACACAAATTAAAACCACAGTGAGATATCACCTCACTCTGATTAGAAAGCCTTTATCAAAAACACATAAAACAACAAATGTTTGTGAGGATGCAGAGAAGAGGGAACAGTCCTACATTTTTGGTGGGAATAAAAGTTCATGCAGCCATTATAGAAAACACTATAGAAGTTCCTCAAAAAATTAAGAATAGAGCTATCGTATAATCCAGAAATTCCACTTCTGATTATATAACCAAAGGAAATAAAATTAGTAGCTCAAAGAGATATCTGCTCTCTCATGTTCATTTCCGAATATTCACAATAGCAAAGACATGGAATCAACCTAAGAGTCCATCAATGGATGAACAAATAAAGAAAATATGGCACACACACACACACACACACACACACACAATGAAATACTCTTCAACCTTAAAAAAAAATCTTGTTATTTGCGACAACATGGCCAAACCTGTAGAACATAATGTTAAATGA
>NW_007798489.1:0-1295 GCF_000696425.1 Galeopterus variegatus | reverse complement strand
GCTGCAAAGTTTCCAAATCTTTACACTCTGCTTCCCTTTTAAATTCTGGCTTTATGTCATGGCTTTGCTGCCATAACTCAGAGTAGGATGTTAGAAGTAGCCATGCAGTGTCCTTAATGCTTTGCTGCTTGGAAATTCCTTTGGCCAAATGCTCTGGTTCACAACTCTTAAGTTCCAATTCCACAAAGTCCAAGGGCCTGAACACAATGCAGCCAGGTTTCTTGCTATGGTGTAGCAAGGGGTGATCTTTTGTCCAGTTCCCAATAAGTTCCTCGTTTCTATCTGAGACCTCATCATCTGCATGGCCTTCACTGTCCACATTTCTATCACATTCTGCTCGCCACCACATAATCTCGAAGACATTCCAAACTTTCCCTCATCTTCTCTTCTTCTAAGTCCTCCAAACTCCTTCAGCTGTAGCCCATTACCCAGTTCCAAAACTGCATCCACATTTTCAGGTATCTGTATAGCAACACCCCACTGCTGGTACCAATTTTCTGTTTTAGTCCATTTTGTGTTGCTATAACAGAAATACCTGAGACTGGGTGATTTATAAGGAAAAGAGTTTTATTTATCCGCCCCCATGACTCAATCAGTTTCCAACACTGCCACATTGGGGATCAAATTTCCACATGAGTTTTGGAGGGGACGCTACATCCAAACTCCATCATGTATATATCTTGCTTATTAGAAACACACATAAAAGAATATAATACAAAAGTCCAAAACCTAGTAGAAAACATAAACCGTCAACATAAACACAAGACAAAGGATGCCAGTACCACCAGTACCACAGATCAGGCTTCATGAATGTTCAAAGGAAAGGGAGGAGAGAGAGAGGGTCAGAAGACAGAAGAGCATATCCCATGGGATACAGAACAAGAGCAGGAAAACCTTCATGGAAGGGACATGTTTGAGCTGAGTGGGTTTGACACATTTGAGGGATGGATAAGGTTGGGCTGCTAGCCATGGAGAAGGGCATCCCATGCTGAGAAATCTGAACAACATGAGGTTTATAAGGTTAGAGAGGGATTGACTGCCTTCTGAGTGACTTGCACATTAATTTAAGGCAAAGGGAGCCATTCAAATTTTATGCATCAGAAAATAACATTACATTCTCAAATCCCAAAGATTTCACCAGTGAGTTAACCGAAAGAAGAATGTGGGAGAATAAATAAAAATAGAGTTCCTGACATTCCTGATGGCACAGTCTTTCAGGACAAGCTTTAGGAATCATCTTGCTTGCAGGTCCACAGGAAAGTGCCCTCTTTTGCTAGAACCTCATTATTCCAGAA
>NW_007798488.1:0-1295 GCF_000696425.1 Galeopterus variegatus | reverse complement strand
GTTTGGCCTGGCTTCTTAAAAGTACATGTGGAGTGTTGACCTTGCAAAAGACAGAAAATTTTCCCCCCAGGCTAGTCTCTGTTGTAAGATGGGAAATTGTGGCACAGCAAGGTTGCTGGCTCAAAGGACAGACAGGTTGCTGATTGATACTTGAAGACACTGAAAAATTGTGGTAGGGAGGGAGAATGTTTGCTAAGATCAAGCTTTCATTGGTGGATAGACTTATCTTCTTGCAAATTGCATTAGGGAATGTCACCTTCCTTGTTTTACTGAATGTTACCAGCTTCTATTGTTAAACTTGTTGAACTATACTTAGCAAAAACCCCACCTATGTTTTCTTCCTGTAACTTCCTGGTCTGGAGAATAAATGTGGGATGAGAATCCCAATTCGGGGTTAATTTCCCAAATGGAAGGGATGCCTCTCTCTAGAGGATTCCAGGAGATTAACCCCTTCGAGGCTTCTCACTGCTCAGAAGAGATGGGCTTTGAGTAATCTTTGGTGGCTCCATCACCCAGGGGAAAAGGGGTGACAAATCTGTGGGAGACAAAGCAACACCTATGTATGATTTCATGATCCCCTAAGTGACAGGATTTGATTATTAATGCAGTATTTTTCAAACGGAGGCCATGGATCCTGAGGAATCCATGGATATAATTTTGAGCCTGTGAGGCCCTAAGGGAGGAATGTTGGTGTGGACCTTCAGCTTCTGGTGCTTCTGTGAATGGCACAGTCATTCTTACGAACATCTCCTGCTTGTGTTGCTTTACTTGGCATGGACACGTGCCTGGCATCTCTCCTTTGAGGCTGCCTTCCATCGCCTGAGTGTACGAGCAGTCCTAGCCTGAGCAGAGCTCAGTCACAGGTTGTGTGAAAGGCATCTGTAAAAATTTCCCAGCCAGTTTCTTCAGGGAGGCAGATGAGCTGTTAATAGTGTAAGACTGGCCCGAAAGCATGAATCTTACCTGTTGGGAAGGCTCATCTCGCAAAGACCAGGAGGCAGAGATCGTTGCACTAAGCAAGAGGTTTTTATTCCAGCATGCTGGGGTCACTCTGTTTTCAGGACAGAAGCGGCCCCAAGCTCTTAACACAAGCACTTTTTATATAGTTTGGTAGGCAGACTTTGGCAACAGGATGAGTTGTATACAGCTTATTGGTCACCTGAGGTGACTTTTTTTTTCTTTCCTTTTTTGTCTTTTTTCGTGACCGGCAATGGATCGCAACCCTCGCTGTTGCGCCCGCACCTCGCTCAGCCAGTGAGCGGGAACCGGTCTGCATGTGGGATCCAAAACCTCGG
>NW_007798487.1:0-1295 GCF_000696425.1 Galeopterus variegatus | reverse complement strand
ATGTTAAAAATAACTTTTATTAATTTCTAATGCCTGAAGCAAACATAAGAAAACCAATATATATGACAATAAAATCACAGTATGCATTTTAAATAAAAGACATTTCTGGAAAAATGTGAGAAGGATTCATATGAGTTTAAATATGTAAAAAAATCCAACCAGCAACTTCTGAACTCATAAAAGTCACGACATTAATGTGACCAATAGCTGTATTGTTAGGAGAACATGTATTGTTTCTGAATCTGATTTATTATGTTCCTCTTCTGTTTTATATCTCATCACAAAATGTTAGCACATATCACAGAAAACTGGCAGAAATTGTAAAGCATTGCTGGCAGCAGTGAGATCACAATGATTCAAGATTAGTGTCCTTTCTCATAGCCTGTAACTTTATACAAAGAATCACGGCTTACTCTATATCACTTCTGGCACAAAATATTCTAATTTCTGTAATAAATATAAGTTTTTATTACTCAGCATCCTGTAAATAAGTTTCACTAAAGTGTTAATTAAAATTTCATTTTATGTCCAACTTCTCTGGTTAAGAATATTTCTTCAGAATTTGCTTACAAATATATTAAAGTGGAAAAGTTGTAAATGAATACATTAGCAGGTACACAGCGTGAAGAAAACTGAGGAATGTGGCAGTTAAAACACTTCATCAGTTTCACTTCACAGTAAAAAAGCAAGAGAATTTGTAATATACTTAATTTAGTCACACAAATTAGCATAGGCTTATAAATTCTGGGATTGAAATAAGTCAAATATTTTCTAGAACTTAAACTTAAATTTAAATTACAACCTGTGGCTGAAATACTATAATTCTTTGAATAAAATTTCTTGATACTAGAAGATAAATGGTTTCTATAATTTTTTGTATGATGTAGAAACGTTTGGGGGAAAGTTTTTAAGTTGACAGGATATTTTATGTTTAACTGATTCTTGAAAATTCAGTGACTATTTTATTAAAAAATAGACATTCAATACCAACTCAGAACATTTATTAGTGACTATGTTTTGTAAGTGTGGGAAAGTAGCATAGATATCAAAGTCTGAAAATTTATCCAAATATGAGAAAAATAAGATTCATAAGGGTCAGTCAGAGACATACACAGGACTAGAATGCAGAATTTCCTTATTTTCTAGCAAAATTCTCTTTTCTTATAGGTAACTTCTAAAAGTAGAGGACAACAATATTCTAAAAGGGTAAATTTTCTGTTCCCACTTAATGTTTAGACAATTGATTAGATCAAAATATAATAATAGGGTATTTCTGAAGAGAAATTTCATTTTAA
>NW_007798486.1:0-1295 GCF_000696425.1 Galeopterus variegatus | reverse complement strand
TAAACTGCCCCTGGTCACTTTGAGCTCTTCATGTAGCCGAACTGCTATATAGAAAAGGGGTCATTATACTCAATGGGATTATTGATCCTGATTACCAGGAGACATGGGGTTGCTGCTGCACAGTAGGGACAAGAAGGACTACGTCTGGGCCTCAAAGCTTTCACCATGGGCCTTTTAGCATCATGCCCAGCAGTCCTGGTCAATGGACAACTGCAGAAATCCAATGAAGACCTAACCTCCAAGAATACAGGTCCTTCAGGAGTAAAGATTGGGGTCACCTTATCAGTAAGGAACACCATCTAGTTGAGAAGCAGGTAGAGGCTATGGGAGTGTGGAATAGAGGTGGAGGAAGGCTGGCTGCTGTGTTTATCAACTGTATTATGCTCAAATACAGAAGCTGCGGGAATTGTAACCATTATATTTCATGTTAACTAGTTATCCCATCCCCCCTTTTACTCTGATATCTTTAAGAAAAGATGGTTTTCTGAAAACCATCTTTTGGTGGTTGCTCTTGTCTAAGGTTGGGAAGATGACTGCATTGACATCATCTCATACTGTTTCAGAATTTTTTTCAACTGAATTGAAGATAAGAGTAAATGATGGGGGTAGGGAGGGGTAGGAGTAGACTGTGCCAGATGTCTTCTGTTTCCCTTTGAAACCCACTTTTCACCCTTTTCCACCTTGCTCTGTGCCCCAGGAGGCTTACCTGAATAGGTCGCCTCAGTGGGACCCCTGTCTTCTGGTTCCAACTGTGTTCAGTCAGTGGAGGCGGGGAGAAGGGAGGCAGAAGCAGTAGATAAGGGGCAGGTGCACAGTGAGTCCAGAGTAACTGTTCTTCTGGTTTCTCTCAAGGGTTGTTGGCTGCTTCACTCCACAGAAGGCTCCTCTTGCCTTTTGCTACCCTCTTTGAATTCCCGAGTGCTATTGGTAGCCTCAGATTGCTGCAGCATTCCTTGTTGGATGACGTGAAACTACTGGGACCCTGACTGATGTGCCTGCCTTGCTGGCATGTTGTGAGGGCTGGAAATAATGAATGCAAATCACTGAGTACAATGACTAGCACTTGGTCGGCACTCAAAATGATAATTTTTTTTTCTTCCAAATCCTTTTAAATTCTAAGTTCGAATGAAGATCACTTAAAGAATTAGCACTGCTTTAGGAAATAAATGAGATAATGTACGTGGAAGTGCTTTGTAAGTGTAAATCACTATATAAATGCAAGATATAGTTATATTAGACTTCCTGAACATTTTAGTATTTAGTAATACATTTAGTGTTATTTTCGAAATATACCA
>NW_007798485.1:0-1295 GCF_000696425.1 Galeopterus variegatus | reverse complement strand
TTACAATAAATGCTTACACCAAAAGAAAAGAAGGTTTCAAATAAGCAATCTAAAGCTACAGCTCAGAGAACTAGAAAAACAAGAACAATCCAATCTCAAAACTAGTAGACAGACAGAAATCAGAGCAGATCTAAATGAAATAGAGACCCTCAAAATGATACAAAAGATCAATGAAACAAAAAGTTGTTTTTTTTGAGAAGATAAAATAGACAAACCATTAGCTAGGCTAGCTAAAAAAAGGAGAGAAGACCCAAATAACAAAAATCAGAAATGAAAGAGGGGACATTACAACTGATACCACAGAAATACAACTAATCATTAAAGACTATTATGAGCAACTACATGCCAACAAATTTGAAAACCTGGAGAAAATGGATAAATTTCTGGACACATACAAATTATCAATACTAAACCAAGAAGAATTAAAAAATCTGAAGAGATCAATAACAAACAAGCAATGAGATTGAAGCAGTAATTAGCAGTCGCCCAACAAAGAAAAGCCCAGGACCAGATGGCTTTACTACTGAATTCTACCAAACCTTCAAAGAGGAATTAATACCAATTCTCTTCAAACTATTGCAAAAAATTGAAATAGAGGACATTCTCCCACACTCATTTTATGAGGTCAGCATCATCCTGATACCCAAACCAGACAAAGGTGCAACAAAAAAAGAAATCTACAGATCAATATCTTTGATGTACATAGACTCAAAAATCGTCAACAAAATATTGGCAATCAGAGTACAGCAACAGATAAAAAAAAATACATCACGATCAAGTGGGATTCATTGCGTAGATGCAAGGATGGTTCAACATATGCAAATCAATAAATATGATGCACCACAACAAAATCAGCAACAAACACCATATGATTATCTCAATAGACACATAAAAAGCATTTGGCAAAATCCAACATCCCTTCAGGATAAAGATTCTTAGAAAATTAGCAAGAAGACAAGGATGCCCACTCTCACCACTTTTATTTAACATAATATTGAAATGCTAGCCAGAGGAATGAGGCAAGAGAAAGAAATAAAGGGCATCCATATTGGAAAAGACGAAGTCAAACTGACCCTGTTTGCAGATGACATGATCTCACACAGAGGAAAATCTAAAGATTCTACAAAAAAACCCTCTTAGCATTGATAAATGATTTTAGTTAAGTTGCAGGGTACAAAATCAACACCCAAAAATCAGTAGCATATTTATACTCCAATAACAAACTGCAGAAAAAGAAATCAAGAAAGCAAGCCCATTTCCAATAGTTACCAAAATGAAAAAAAAAAAAAAAAAAA
>NW_007798484.1:0-1296 GCF_000696425.1 Galeopterus variegatus | reverse complement strand
GCAGTCCCACCAACAATGTATGAGAGTTCCTTTTCCTCCGCAACCTCACCAGCATTTATCGCTCAGAGTCTTTTGGATTTTAGCCATCCTAACTGGGGTGGAGATTGTATCTCAGTGTGGTTTTGATTTGCATTTCCCGGATGCTGAGTGATATTGAGCATTTTTTCATATGTCTGTTGGCCATTCATATATCTTCCTTTGAAAAATGCCTACTTAGCTCTTTTGCCCATTTTTTAATTGGATTGCTTGTTTTTTTCTTCTAAAGTTGTTTGAGTTCCTTGTATATTCTAGATATTAATCCTTTGTCAGATGTATATTTTGCAAATATTTTCTCCCACTCTGTTGGTTGTCTTTTAACTCTGTTAATTGTTTCTTTTGCTGTGCAGAAGCTTTTTAGTTTGATATAATCCCATTTGTTTATTTTTCCTTTGGTTGCTCGTGCTTTTGGGGTCGTATTCATGAAGTCTGTGTCCAGCCCTATTTCCTGAAGTGTTCCTCCTATGTTTTCTTTAAGAAGTTTTATTGTTTCGGGGTGTATATTTAAATCCTTAATCCATTTTGAGTTGATTTTCGTATATGGTGAGAGGTATCGTTCTAGTTTCATTCTCTTGCATATGGATATCCAGTTATCACAGCACTATTTGCTGAAGAGGCTGTCCCTTCCCCAGTGAGTAGGCTTGGTGCCTTTGTTAAAGATCAAATGGCAGTAAGTGTGTGGGTTGATTTCTCGATTCTCTATTCTATTCCATTGATCAGTGTGTCTGTTTTTATGCCAGTACCATACTGTTTTGGTTATTATACCTTTGCAGTATAGCTTAAAGTCGGGTAGTGTTATGCCTCCAGCTTTATTTTTTTTGCTCAGCATTGCTTTGGCTATGTGTGGTCTTTTATTACTCCATATAAAAGTCTGGATAGTTCTTTCCATTTCTGAGAAAAAGTGTCTTTGGAATTTTGATGGGGATTGCATTGAATTTGTATACCACTTTGGGTAGTATGGACATTTTCCCAATGTTGATTCTTCCAATCCAAGAGCATGGGATATCTTTCCATCTTCTCGTATCCTATCTAATTTCTCTCAGCAGTGATTTGTGGTTCTCATTATAGAGATTTTTCACATCCTTGGTTTACTCAATTCCTAAGTATTTTATTTTTTTTGGTGGCTATTGTAAATGGGCAAGCTTTCTTGATTTCTCGTTCTGCATGTTCACTATTGGGGAAAAGAAATGCTACTGATATTTGTTTGTTGATTTTGTATCCTGCTACTGTGCTGAAATCATTTATCAATTCCAAGAGTTT
>NW_007798483.1:0-1296 GCF_000696425.1 Galeopterus variegatus | reverse complement strand
AAATGTTTTTTACATCTAAGTATATTATAAACAATAAAGTTAAATGCGTAGAATAGAATTAGCTCAAAAAGAGTACTATATCTATTCTTTTCAAATAAAAGCTGAAAGTAAAATTATTAGTCTGATTTAGATAAAACTAAAAAGCATAAAACTCTCCACGTATTTGGTGATGTTTCCATTAAAATTCTAACATTACATGTAATTCTGAATCAATAAAAGGTATTTGATGTATGATAATCATTTAAATTCCTTAATAATTTCAGAAATGGAAATCAAGATTGACACTAAATAACAAAAATCTGTCAAAACAAAATGCCACTGTTTTATTGTTTCATCAGTGATTCACCAAGTAGGCAATTACTTAATAATACACAAATTTACAAGCATGACTAACTTAATTCAAATTACTTGAGTATTTTCTGTTCTTAATATTCTATATTATTCCTTAATATGTCAAAATTGTAATAAAAAAGGACAGGATGCAGCTATAGATATATTACCAGGTAGAGATCTTAGACAAAATCATTACTGTCACTGTAAATTGTCCCAATAAATTCCATATTAGTGATAGAATTATTATTTGACTAATAGATTCCTTTTTACAGATTGGTTCTTGAGCTGAAAAATGGTAATTCTGGAATCAAAGTTCATTAATTACATAGCTTTGTTCACAGAGTTTACTTTGATTTCCATGGCTAAGTCATTAAAATTTATAGCATGAAAATGGGTTTGTATGAAGAAGATAGTATATACTCAACAATTACTCATTCACCCTGTTTTAATAACACCTTCTTTTGCTTAAAGCTTTTGATACTGAGCAACACATTACTTTATGAAAATTTTTTTCTCCATTAGTGATACTTGGCACTGAGACCTCCAACAAATATGAGATTAAAAACAGCTTGGGACAAAGAATTTACTTTGCAGTGGAGGAAAGCATCTGTTTCAATCGGACTTTCTGCTCCACGCTGCGATCTTGCACTCTGAGAATCACAGATAACTCAGGTCAAGAGGTGATTACAGTAAACAGGCCCTTGAGGTGTAACAGCTGCTGGTGCCCTTGCTACCTACAAGAGGTTATTGTCTCTGAGTGTCTTTTTTTTTTTTTTAAGATTAGCAATTATTTCTTTAAATGGCATTCGTCTGAAACTATGGGTCAATTAACCTATCAATTGTTTGATCTAGAAGGTTGCTCCTTCAGGATCAGAAGAGTTTGAGGATTTGGTGATTCACTATTTTTTTTTCTTTTCCAATCAGAAGGTATAATAGCTTCCATGATGTTAATTGGTGAAGGAA
>NW_007798482.1:0-1296 GCF_000696425.1 Galeopterus variegatus | reverse complement strand
TATGTCTCCACCTCAGGCTGATCCTCAGCATGGACACAGCCCAGGACAATAAAAAACCAAACCAAAACAAAAAGAACAAAACATATACAAAAAACAACAAGCCTCGTGGAAGGTGGAGAATCTAATTTTCAGAGTTACAACATTATTAGATTCAAGTGCTCAGTTTTAAACCAAAATTCACAAAGCATACAAAGCAACAGAGAAGTATGGCCTATTCGGAGGGAAAACTAAATAAACCACCAGAAACATTAGATGACAGATCTACTAGACAAAGACTTTAAAACAACTATCTTAAAGATTCTCAAAGAATTAAATAAATACATGGAAAAATTGAAAAGAAAATATATAAACAAAATAAAAATACCAATAAAGAGATACAGAACCTAAAAATAAAAAAGGAAAAAGTAATTCTACAGCTAAAGTGTACAATAACTGAAATGAAAAATTCACTAGAGGTATTCAAAGGCAAATTTCAGTAAGCAAAAGAAAAAAATATGTTAAGTAAAATAAGACAGGCACAGAAAGTGAAAATGTTTATAGAATGCACACAAAAGGAAATGAGAAGGGAATTAAAATATTTTACTATAAAAAATCATATAAATACAAAGGAAGATAGTAATTCAGAAAATGAGAAACAAAAAAGCTATAAGGAATATAGAACGCAAATAGCAAAATGACAGAAATAAGTCCCTTTTTATCAGTATTACTTTAAATGTAAACAGATTAAAGTTTCCAATCAGAAGACGGAGACTGGCAAATTGGATTTTAAAAAATTCAACTGTATGCTGTCTCCAAGATCATTTTAGACATAAAGCCACAAATAGGTTGAAAGTGAAAATACAGAAAAAGATACTCCCTGCAAATAGTAAAGAAAAGAGAGCCAGTCTGGCTATAGTAGCACCAGATAAAATAGACTTTAAATTAAAGAAAATTTTAAGAAATAAAGAAAACATTATATACTAATAAAAGTTCCCATACAGCAAGAAGACAATGTGAAACATTAATACACCTAATAACAGACCATAAAAATATATGAATTGATGGAGTTGAAGAGAGAAATAAACAATTCTACAATAATCATTGGAGACTTTAATATCTTATTCTCAATAATGGATAGAACAACCAGACAAAAGATAACTAAGGAAAAAGAGTATTTACACAAACAACTAGATCTTAAAGATACATACAGAATACTCTAACTAAGAAAAACAATATACATCCTTCTCAATTGCACGAGGTATGTTTTCCAGGATTGACTGGATGTTAGGTCACAAATTGCATCTCAACAGATTAAAA
>NW_007798481.1:0-1296 GCF_000696425.1 Galeopterus variegatus | reverse complement strand
GTTAAAAGTCAATTTATTTGGAAGTGTAGGTAATGAAGTTAGAAATGAAAGCAAGTGGATTGATCTATCTGGGGTAAAAAAAAAAAAAGAAAGAAAAAATCTCTTGGTATTTAGCAGCAAAAGATTTGTTTTTCTTCTTTCTTTCTCTCTCTCTTTTCTTTTCTTTTCATAGTCTCATTCTTTAGGAGAACTCAAAGTACATTCTAAATCCCAGCTCATTAATCTTCACAGCAACCACTAAAGAAGGTAGAAAGCAATTATCATTATAATCTTTTAACAAATGAGGAAACTGGGCTCAGAGAGGTTAAGTGACAATAATTATTAAAGCAATAATTAAGGGACTCATAGTATCACAATAAAAGTAATCACCAAAGATATCATGGCATAACCATCATTACTCAGTAGAGCTAAGTGCATTTGTCATTTTGGTTGCCCCACATGACCTCAACTATTTGATCATATTAAGTTTCTAAAACATTTGCTTTAAGCCATTGGGGCAGATACAGCCATAATATGTTCTTTATAGTCTGTCACTTATTCTGATCTTATCAGATCAATAATCTTCTAAAATTAAATTATGCAGGTGTTAGCATCGGTTTTGAAGCCTGAATTGCTAGTGTGGCTTGCTTACAATGAATTTTTTGAGAGCTGGAGTGATTTTGCTTCTTAAATTCTGGAAGAACATAAGTAATTTTTGAGTTGAGGGATAGAATGTAAAAGTTGATAGTTCACTGAGTGTGCTTAATAAATAGAGTTAAAAACATGTACCATTCATTAGACATTGCTGATAATTTTTTAATGTCAGCAAAACATAATTTTTGACTGTTTTTTAATTTAGAGCTGTAAAATATATTTATTATGAATGATATATTTACTATGAAGATATTTACACATTAGAAAAGTAAATTCTCAAATAGCATCCACGGTATACTTTTCACATTGAAAAATGTTTTCTGAAATGAATGTTTACTTTACTTTTGCTATATTGGTGATAAAACATTTTGAAAGTTCCATTTTGTATATGCAGAAAATTAACCAAAAATAATTTTCAAAGGTGAGAAATATCATCTAAAATTATTCTTGAATTTTAAATACGTTTATTTCCAGGTCTTATTTTTTTCATGTCTTTCATATTTTATATAGCAAATTTCCCTAATTAAGTATGGTCATCAAAAAGAAAAGGCTCAATCATTACTTGTTAGCACGTGGATATAAACTGGGATACGTCTTTTAACGTGCACATATTTACTATTATATAGATTCTAATCATTTTCTACCAGTATATGGAGGAAATTC
>NW_007798480.1:0-1296 GCF_000696425.1 Galeopterus variegatus | reverse complement strand
TCTTTAAAATAGGCAACAAAATGTAATCATGGAATTCTGATTCTGTTGTTGATTCAACTAAAATTTATGAAGCCATAGTGGGAGAAACAGACAAATAAATAGGCAGTTAAAACAAACAGTGCTACAAATCCTTCCATAAGTAAAGCACATGAATTTTGCAATATCTACTTTGATTTCTCTGGGAATTTTTTCTTTGTTTTCCGCCAGCCTCCTAATTGAAAGTGTCGTACAAGTGAGTTACCACTAAATTAATGTTTTTAAAAAGTAAATTTGAAAAGACTTTAACACCTACGAGGGAAGGGGCTAAGCCTGTCTTGTTCACCACTGTGTTGGTAGCTCATAGCCCATGGCACGTGCTTCTCACCTCAGTAAATGTTACTTCAGATGGGGGGGGGTGACATCTCCTGGGTAGAATAATCAGGAACCTGTTCTTGGGGCTGCTGTGGTTCTCCTGATTCTATCACCTGAAGGAAAAAGGTACATGAAATTAAGAATTTAACCCATTTTAAAGTCTACATGTGGTATTTTAGTAGGCCTTGACTACTATTTTATTCATCTCACTGCAGCAATGTGATATGTTATCATGACATCATTCTAATTTTATTTAAAAGCTTTCAGGAAAAATATAGATAAGTTTGAAACATTGGGTTTTCAGCTGTTTCCTAATGATAGCTTTATCACAGTTTTTAAAAACAGGCTTCAGAATGGCAAAGAGAATAATCTTATCATTTCTTTGTGTCTTCCCAGCTGTACTAGTCAGCTCAGGCTACCATAACAAAATGCCACAGAATGCATGGCTTAAACAACAGAAATTAATTTTCTCGAGTTCTGGGGGCTGGTAAGTCCAATAAGGTTCAGTTTCTGATGAGGGCTCCCTCCTGGTTATGGCCTTCTTGCTGTATGCTCACGTGGCCTTTCCTATGTGTGCACGCACAGAAAGAGGATAAATATCTCCACTGTCTCTTCTTATGAGGACACTAATCCTATTGGCTTAAGAACCCACCTTTATGACCTTATTTAACTTTACTTCCTAAAGGCCCCATCTCCAAATACAGTTGCATTTTGGGTTAGGGCTTCAACATACAAATTTGGGAGGGAGACAATTCAGTCCATAATACCAGTGAATTCTTATAGTTGCAATAACTTTTTCTATTGGAATTATAATGTACAGGATTTCTTATAAGATAGAGGTAAAGTGATCAAAAACATTGTTGAGGTTATTTGGTACAGTGTCCAAAACTTCTTAGAATATCAGGGAATATTTCTTTTTGTGTGCTAAGATTTTTTTTTTTTTTT
>NW_007798479.1:0-1296 GCF_000696425.1 Galeopterus variegatus | reverse complement strand
ATTTTAGTACTCCATGAAGGCTGGGGCACATATATATAAAAAATTACATATATATATATATATATATATATGTATATATATATATATATAAAATATATACATATATATTTTTTAAGGTTTATACAAACCAAATGGAGTGGTTTGGTCTAAGCAAAGATTTTTCAATCTTGTGAACCAGTAAAGTTAAACAAAAAAAACCCAGAGGGACCAGAGTGGGTTTCCAACTTTCATTCAGTTAAGTAAGGAGTAAAAATTAAAACAAATACGAAAACTACTTTCTAATATTCCCACTACTCTATAAAGAGAAGCTAAAATAGGCAAAGGATCATCATCATCATCATCATCATCATCATCATCATCTGAGAAACTGAAAGATCAATCCCTTTCTGAAGAGGACAAGTGGTGACATCAAGGCTTCTACAGAGGGCGGTGAGCGCTCAGGACACACCTGGACTCCACAGGCGCAAGGGAAAAGTGTGAGCTGATCAAGGGCAGGCACAAAGTTTCTCTGGGTTTCTGCATCTACACCTAAATATCTACTTCTAAAGTCCCTTCTTGTTGTAAAGTCCCATAACCAGTAGATGAGAAAACACTGCTATATACTGTTACATTTTTATGAACCAAGTCTCTATGTATCTCCAGCACCCAGCACAGCACTTGGCACAAAGTAAGAGCTCCATAAATATTTATCAAATAAATGACTTTTCTGATCTCTGCAGTATTTAAGAGGTCTTAAGAAAAATCCATTGGTGATTGACGCATGGGAGCTTCTTAAAAAAGAAAACAGTGCAGCACTGGTAGCACCGAGGCCGCGGGTTCAGATCCTATATAGGGATGGCCGGTGTGCTTACTGGCTGAGCGCGGTGCAGGTGACACCAAGCCAAGGGTTACGATCCCCTTACCGATCACCAAAAAAAAAAAAAAAAGAAAAGAAAAGAAAACATAGCATGGCTCAGGCTTTAATTTTTAATTTTTTGGATCTATGTATATTTGCATTATTTAACAATCACTTATATAGCTCTAGGTGTGTGCTAGGCCTAAGCCCTTTACAAGTATTAACTCATTTAATCCTAAAAATAACCTTTTTTGAGATAGGTACTATTATCTTTTTATCATTTTACAGATGAGAAAATTGTGGCACAGAGTGGTTAAGGAACTTGTCCAAGGTCAAAGAGTTAAAAGGTGGTAGAGTCAGGATTTGAACTCAAGCGGTCAAGCTTCTGAGTCTATTCCACGCTGTCCAATTGGTCATCACAAGCCCTGCATGGCTCTTTAAATTTAATTAAAATTAAATGA